>NC_041403.2:147528972-147798972 GCF_900747795.2 Erpetoichthys calabaricus
GGCCTATAATGTGTCACACCAATGCACTTAAGGGACAGCTGAAGGGCTCTAGTGAGTGTAATTCTGTCACCTCACCAGGAGTTGGCGCTGTGTCCTAATGCCTTTTTTTCTTCCTCCCTCTGTTGACTGGAAGATTGACAGCTATAACATCAATTCCAGTGTCCGCCCACCTGTACCTGCCTCTTCCTGCCGAGAATACTGAAAACAGGAAGCACCGCCATCTTTGCCAGTTCTGTCCTGAACTCAAGTCTGAAAAGACCTCTCTGCAGTTATTGCGTGATTTTTTTTCTTTTCATTTTTCTTACTTTCAATTATAAGGTGTTACCAGGCTGTTACCCCAACTCTTTCTCTAGGCAAATTATTTCCATGCATTTGGGATGAAGGTTAAGATAGTTACATCAACTTATTTTGTAATTCATAAATGATGCCTGCTATGACATCTAAATAAATAACCTTATCAGATACATCATTAGAAGTTTTTGCAGTCTGTCCTTTGCTAATCTAAACATATTTTCAATCTAATTAATGACTCCTCCTCTCCAATAACAGCTGCAGAGTTGACTCGTGTGTATCACCCAGTGAAGCACAACCTGAGCAACGGTGCTGAATTGCACAAATGCTGAACCAGGATTTTATGTTTCTTTTTTTTAATATTTAATTGTTTGTGTATGGGCGGCACGGTGGCGCAGTGGGTAGCGCTGCTGCCTCGCAGTTGGGAGATCTGGGGACCCGGGTTCGCTTCCCGGGTCCTCCCTGCGTGGAGTTTGCATGTTCTCCCCGTGTCTGCGTGGGTTTCCTCCGGGCGCTCCGGTTTCCTCCCACAGTCCAAAGACATGCAGGTTAGGTGGATTGGCGATTCTAAATTGGCCCTAGTGTGTGCTTGGTGTGTGGGTGTGTTTGTGTGTGTCCTGCGGTGGGTTGGCACCCTGCCCAGGATTGTTCCCTGCCTTGTGCCCTGTGTTGGCTGGGATTGGCTCCAGCAGACCCCCGTGACCCTGTGTTCGGATTCAGCGGGTTGGAAAATGGATGGATGGATGTTTGTGTATTGTTAGTGCTTTGGGTATTTTGTCTTGCAACGCAGTTTAAACAAATATTATAGCATCCCCTGAGGGGTGGCAGGTTGGGGGTTTGGTGGTCATTGGGCATTGTTCCTGTTACACAAAACTATTTAATAAACTAACTGAAAAAAATTATATGCATAGGTTAGTGATTTTTAAAACTTGTTTTGTATTAGAAATTAACCACTCATTTTTGCTTTATAGAAAAATATTAATATGCCTGTAGGAAATATGGTAAATAATTAATAGGCACTTAAATCTGATTAAACATTTTAATTGCGTGATCAGTCACAATTGAATGTTTTAATTGAACAATAGCCTTAAATATTTCTTTTAGTATGGTTCTGTTAATTTATCATTTAGTTGCTATAGTTAATGTAGTGTTGTTTTGGTTAAGTTTTGAATTGTTTATGTACTCTTTCTTTAAACATCATTGGTTCAGTTGCAGTGTGCTATGAGTGCAAGACAATCTCATGCTAATCTGCTTTTAGTACGTATTTAAGGTAACAAGACTAACTTTCGAGTTTAGTGCTGTCTGGCCAGAGATGAACCAAGACAAAGACTAAGTGCAGTTGCAGTGTGCTTCTTGGAGTTGGAGAAGGCTTTGTCCTGCTGTGCTTGGGCACTCGCTATCTTAGCAAGGTTTGAACTAATGGCACCCCTCATCGAATTCTTTTACAGACAGTCTTCTATTTTTCAGTTACCCTTTACAGTAGAAGGGATTGCTGTAGTCTTTTTCACAATCAAACCCTTTAAGCACTGGAGTCTCTGCTATCGAACAGGCGTTATGGCCAGACTGAGAGCAGTGGGCTGATAAAAGTAGCCCAGATTTTGGTTGTGTAAAGATTTTTGAAGAAAGAAACAGATTGACTTCTCGTTGGTTCTTGGTTTGCGTATATACCCATTCTTTTGGGTTGATTATTGCAGCAAACTTTGTCCATCAAAGTTGCCAATCATTGAATTAAAGCTCATTGTTTGAATGCTGGTACTAAGATGGTGCCTCAGAGAGCCATCTCTGGGATGCCATTTGGCTTGTGATTGGTCATTTTATCTGATAAGGCTCAGATTCAGCATTTAAAGACAGAAACTGTTAGAAAAAGCTGCAACGTTTGAGCTGCTATTAAGAATGTCTGTCAAATCTTTTTTAGTCAAGCAATAATGTTCCAGTTAGAACGATAATGTTACACTTCTGTGTTGTGTTATTAATGCATTTTTTTGTTGTTTGGCCTGTACCCTTTATGTGGAGCCAAATTATGCTACAGCTGGGGGGCCACACCCAGTAATATTTAAGAAGAAGTAGCTGTTCATATGACTGCTTTGACATTGAAATTGTCCCCCTGTCACTTTGAATGCACCTTTTTTTAACATTTGATTTTTAAAATTTTTTTGACATTATGCTCTGGAATTAAGGTACTGTTTCTAGTTTGGATTTGTTAACAAACCACTGATCTATTAGTTTCTTTTCTATTTTTCTTTTTTTTTTACATTCTCATGTGCACTTTTGCTTTTGAAATTTCTTAAGTACTTATTAAGTACTTTGTTTGGTTTTCTTGGCGCAGAGATTTTTTTTTTTTTACAGATTCTTCCTCTCTCCTTTTCATATTTCTGACTTTTAAATTATTCACCTCTCTTTGGGGCTGTACAGGCTGAAAGTCCAATATGATTTCCTGAATTAATTTATATGGTATTGTTCTACAGTGAGACTAGAATCAAATCCTAATTTTACTGAATAAATAAAACACATTTAGATACTTATTTATTTATTTTTTTCTTAAATGTTCTGCAATAGAAAATGTCCTGTGTGAATAGTAATTGTTCCCCAATTAAGCCTCCTTTGGCAGCACTAAGTGTAAAACAAATGTTTCCTGTGGTTACTGATCAGTCGTTGGAGGAATTTAGGCTCATTTCTCCTTCCAGAATAGGTTCAACTCAGGCATATTTGTGAGTTTTCAAGTGTGAATGTCTCAGTTTTAGTTCCATCACAACATCTCAATAGGACTTGAGTCTGAACTTTGCCTAGGCCATTTCAATATTCTGAATTTCCAGTTTTTAATCCATTCTTCTTTCTTGTATGCCCTTAAACCTTGCTGTCTGACCCAGGTATTTTAGCTTCATATTCTCCAGAAGACTTTCCTAATGTGGAGTGGACTTCATTGTCTTATCTTTGACTACAAGTCACCCAGGGCCTGATACTGTAAAGTATCTTCAAACCATAACGTTATCACCACCATATATACATGATCTTTAGTATGCAGTTTCTACTGTGAAATGCAGCTTTCGTTTTTCTCACACATAACTAGACAAAGGGTGGAATTTCATATTTTACTTAAGTGTCCATATAATAATGTTTTGGAATTCTTAAGAATCATTCAGGTGGTTTTTAGTAAACTTTGGTCAGATACTCATGGCTTTATTAGTTACCAGTGCTTTCTGTCTTCTTACTCTACTATATATGCATAATATTTCTCTGAGGGTTAAGACATGCAGGTTCACATTAGTCGAGG
The DNA here is from genome assembly GCF_900747795.2 of Erpetoichthys calabaricus. Lineage (NCBI taxonomy): Eukaryota > Metazoa > Chordata > Cladistia > Polypteriformes > Polypteridae > Erpetoichthys > Erpetoichthys calabaricus. The sequence goes on from NC_041403.2 coordinate 147,532,535, forward strand.
ACTACATACCCCTAAAAGCTTTAAAATGTTCTGTGTGACTACTATACCTTACTGACACTGATTAATTAGGACCCTTTGATATTCTTTGTGATTTATTGGAAAGATTTATTCTCAACAAAATAGACCACCCTGGCCCACTTGCAAAAGCTCAGCCTAAAAAACGAATTGAGACAAAAACTGACAGAAATTGTCTTGTGAAAATGTGGCCGTTAGCTTGGAGAAATTAAAAAAATGAAGCAATACACTTAAAACAAGGATAAAAATCAAATCTTATCAAGATCTGCTGGAAGATCTGAACTTTAAAACTAAAAGTGTTTTCCTGTCAAGATCTCTTGGTGTTATGCCATTATAATATACAAACTTGGGAGACTCCCATCAATGTCGCTTTGTGGATCTAGAACATGCTGCTGTATATAGTGAAGACAAACTCCATCTTGCTTGCAATTCATGCATCTCCTTTGTGCCATGTTCACTCAGTCACCTGACTCTCTAACAACTCTTTGTGCTCCCAATCAGCTTTTATAGGTTTTTAACAGCACACACTACAGATTAACAGTTCCAAAAAAACCTTCACCAAAACCTTGTGTGCACCCAAGAAACCAACTGTAAGATGGCTATTCCACACACCCTAAATCAGGTCCCTCTCTCTTCACCAGGCTCACTGCTCTCAACCTGCCGTAATGTCTAAAGCATCTCATTGCCTATAGGGAATAAATGTAATAATGACTGGAGCAGTTTCTTTTACTCCAAAAAACATCCATCCTGGACTAGAAAGGTGGAAGACTTGTATTGACGTTAGGCAAGGGTGCCATAAGTTCAAACCTTGCTAAGATAGCAAGTGCGTTAACAGAGCGAGACTTTGTGTTTGTCTTGCTAAAAATGGGAGCAGACTAATTATCAGTCACCCAGCAGGTGTAATTTTGCTGGCAACCAAAGACATTGGAAGTAAAAACCTTGAAGAGAGGACTGCAGTTCCGCCAGCAACCTGTAGGTGCAACCAAGGAAAAGAGCTCCTGATCAAAGAAAGTAAGGAGCACTGAAGACCTTTCTATGACCAGGAAAAGAACAAACATCAAACCATAAGTTCGCATGCTCTCATTCCCATAACTGTTAATTGTAACCTAATAGGATAAAGCCAGTTAATGTGTTATGATATTGGTATCACTGTAACTGATACATGATAACCTTTCTGATGGATACATTGTTATCTAACAGTTTCTTCCTAAATCTAATAGGAGAGTTCAGAGCAGCATCTGACACACACACACACACACACACACCGGCACACACACATACTGAAATTGCAGAGGGAGTGTTAGCCAGCACAGATTAGCAGTGAATAAATAAACAGTGTAAGCCAAAGGAACTTTATATCTAGTGTGTCACATGTGCCTATTGCTTGAATTAATTACGGGCATATCCAAAGGCAAAACTGATCTGAGTGAACAATCAACGTATCCTTTTCTCCTACTTTATCGCCTTCACTTCACAATTAATAACTCAGTTGTTACAATATACAGTATTTATGTCCAAAGACTGCAGAAGCATACAATTGTAGCTAAAATTTCTGGAAAAGATGCATCCATCCATTTGCTGTACCTGTCTTCTTAGGAGTCCTGGGTTATCCTAGCAGTACTGGGCACAAAGCAGGAACCAACAATGGATTCTGAAGAAGATGCCATAACTAGGTAATGACTCAAGAGGGATGTGATAGGTGCTTTTAGAATCAGTCATTTTGCATTTTGCGTGTCAATAGTTTTGAGGAATTTCCAGAACATTGTTTCCAATATGACATTTTGGTATCACTGTATGATACAAGGCCACCTACTGTAAGTTCATCTACCATACTATGTAAGCACAGCCTTGATGCATGCTTTCTTTGGTTTTAAAAAGACTTACAAAACACCAATGACAACACTATGTTGACTACCTATCCATCCATCCATCCATCCATTTTCCAACCCGCTGAATCCGAACACAGGGTCACGGGGGTCTGCTGGAGCCAATCCCAGCCAACACAGGGCACAAGGCAGGAACCAATCCCGGGCAGGGTGCCAACCCACCGCAGAGGGACTACTTATAGTGCATATAACTAGCCAATTAATGCTGTGTAAGAAGGCCTTAACAAAGACTTTGTTAGTATTATACAGCAATACGAAACAAGCAGATATGCTATAGCTAACCTCTAAAGGCCCTTCGTTGTTGAATGAGGGTTAAAACAATCCCAACACAGCACCAGTTCCATATTATTATCATAATTAAGTGTGAGTGTGTCCTTAGATGAACTGGCGCCCTGTCTGGCGCTCCTTCATGCACTTCACTTGATGCTGCTGGGAGGGGCTCTAGTCCCATGTGACACCTGAACTGGAAAAAACAGGTTTAGGAAATGGATGAATGGATGAGTGGAAAATGTGGTTGGGCTGGGGGATGGAGAATCCTTCATCTAGACAGTGACATAACAGCTTTTTACTACTCAGGAAATCTGTTGCTGTGGCTCGTGCCCCCCTGTATCCTAGCAGATTGACCAGCATCTTATTATTCCCTGGTAGCTCTTACAGTTCCTCCCTCTGTTATAACAAAAAAGCAAGCCATTAGGCTGTAATTTGATCCTACCACTTACAAATGATGCCAGCTGTATGCACGTTGCTGACTCCTTCTGTTATTCTACCTAAATGAGAAGATGAATACATAACATAACATAACATAACATAACATAACATAACATAACATAACATAACATAACATAACTACATTTTCTAAAATCTGCTTAATCCATTTCAAGGACTGAAGTGAGTTCTTTGTTCAGCACATGCATATGCAGTACACACTCAAACACACACACACACACACACACACTAATATGTGATCAGTTTAACAAATGAACTTAACATTCATGTCTTTAAGGGTGTAAGATGAAAATCAGAGTGCTGGAAGGGTGACCCATGTACATAGGGAGAATGTTCATAGTCTACAAAGATGACAACAAACCTATGTGTGGGATCTATGACGCTATAGCACTGTGCGCTGCAGCGATGCACTGTCCCCAACTGAACATTTAAAGAAACAATAGCTTAGCACCATCTACGAGAAAATGAAACAAGCAGGTGACTAGCTGGTCATTAATTTTGTCTGCATCAAGATATCTGTCTGGCAGCATCATGTGGAAGGCAGGGTTAAATCGCGAAAAGGACCCCAGCTCTTCACTCACACTTACCTGCTTGGCTAATTTACAATTACCAATCAACAAGTTTTTGTGAGAGGGAAATGGAGCCTTTGAGAGGAAACCCACAAGGAGAAGAGGAGATCATACAACTCTGTATAGTGTAGACCAGGGGTCTCCAAATCCAGTCCTGGAGAGCTACTGTGGCTGCAGGTTTTCATTCTAACCCTTTTTTTAATTAGTGACCAGATTTTGCTGCTAATTAACTCTTTGCCTTAATTTTAATTGATGCACAACTTAAGACTCAGGCCCCTTAATTATTTCCTTTTTCCTTAATTAGCAACCAAACAATATTAAGACGCAAAATGAACCAACACATAAACAACAATCTGCGTCCATCACACAATAACTGAAAATAAAGAAACGCGAAGGCCTCCTCAGTAATGTTGATCTACTCAGGTCCACAAAACATGTTGACAGTGCTCTTAAAAAAGAAAATCAACAGTTTTGGAAATGTCTGACATGGCAATAATATTTAAATAACATGTTTAATTAGCAATGAGAATTGGCCTCAAGTTAAGAAACGGAACGAAGGTTGGAGTTTGAGGCCCCCAACTTAGTTGCTCATCGGTTGACTCACTTCACATAAAATGTATGTTTAGGTGTCGTTTAAGAAAAAAAAGAATCAATTCAGCAGTCAGAGTCTCAAGAAAAGTCAATTAAAATAAAGGGAAATAGTTTATTAGCAGCAAAAACTGGTCACTAATTAAGAAAAGAGTTAATATGAAAACTTGAAGCCACAGTAGCTTTCCAGGACTGGAGTTGGAGACCCTTGGTGAAGACCATAAAAGATGCTCAGACATTGACCTCAGTTCCAAGTAATGACCAGAAGGACCAGAGTACCAAAATAAAAGGGGGTTTATTAACAAAAAACTGTATACGCAATACAGGGGAACAACAAAGTACTACAGAATGACTGGGCCTAGCTAAGCATTTGTTATGAACTGGCTTTATTTTGTAATTCTCTGAGACATTACCTGCACGTTTTACTGTTAGTTTGGGCTCTGTTTGTGGTTTTGTACATTGGTGAATACACAGTGTCACACACGTGCGCATGGGAGGCAGCTAAAGGGCTTGAGTAAGGGCAGTTCCGAGTCATACTGGGATGTGACAGAGTACACTGACTCTTTTTCTCCCTTTCCTGCAGACCATTCATGGGAGATTCCACTTGGCCCTCTTGACGTCACTTCCCGGGACCGAGCCTATGGAAGGAGTCCTGGCCAGCTACGGCCCCTGTGATGTCACATCCGGGCTCGAACCTATGGCTGAAGACCTTCATGAGCCCGACCCTTTGACCTCACTTCCTGTCTTCCCCTTTAAAAGCCTCCACCTTTTCCCTGTTCCCTCAGTTCTGTGTTGGACTCGGTTTTGTGCACATCAGTGCTGTATACATTTTTACGACTTTGCAGCCAGGATACCAATTACACCGGTGGCTGCGCCAAAACTTTCTATGTCTCTGAGTCGAGTTTGTGACAACAGCTAGCATTTGTTTTTAGGTTCAGAATGTTTTTCACAAAGTTACAATGATTGACGTTTTTCTGCATCTCCATTATTGTTTGTCAATGTAAATAGCTATTTGGTGACTCCTTCTGTTTATGGTTGGCAGGGTGTTGCTGTGCAAGGATAGTCAGAAGTGTGTGACACGTGACATCAGGTGCGCAACAACATAAAGGTCATCTCATGTATTTTCTCGTTACCCGAGTTTTGCAGATACAAACAAAACCTCTCTCTCATATGTGCTTTTGTATCTCACTTCTGTCTCCCATCTTTGTCTTTCATCTCACCATGAAAGAAACTTTTTGCTACAATTTGCTGCATTCTGGTCTTTTCCATCTAACATTCTGCCTCCTTTTATAGATAGATAGATAGATAGATAGATAGATAGATAGATAGATAGATAGATAGATAGATAGATAGATAGATAGATAGATAGATAGATAGATAGATAGATAGATAGATAGATAGATAGATAGATAGATAGATAGATACTTTATTAATCCCAATGGGAAATTCACATTCTCCAGCAGCAGCATACTGATACAATAAATAATATTAAATTAAAGAATGATAATAATGCAGGTGAAAAACAGACAATAACTTTGTATAATGTTAAATGTTAACGTTTACCCCCCCCGGGTGGAATTAAAGAGTCGCATAGTTTGGGGGAGGAACGATTTCCTCAATCTGTCAGTGGAGCAGGACAGTGACAGCAGTCTGTCGCTGAAGCTGCTCTTCTGCCTGGAGATGATACTATTTAGTGGATGCAGTGGATTCTCCATAATTGATAGGAGCCTGCTGAGCGCCCTTCGCTGTGCCACAGATGTTAAACTGTCCAGCTCCATGCCAACAATAGAGCCTGCCTTCCTCACCAGTTTGTCCAGGTGTGAGGCGTCTTTCCTCTTAATGCTTCCTCCCCAGCACACCACCGCGTAGAAGAGGGCGCTCTCCACAACTGTCTGATAGAACATCTGCAGCATCTTATTGCAGATGTTGAAGGACGCCAGCCTTCTAAGGAAGTATAGTCGGCTCTGTCCTTTCTTGTACAGCGCATCAGTATTGGCAGTCCAGTCTAATTTATCATCCAGCTGCACTCCCAGATATTTATAGGTCTGCACCATCTGCACACAGTCACCTTTGATGATCACGGGGTCCATGAGGGGTCTGGGCCTCCTAAAATCCACCACCAGCTCCTTGGTTTTGCTGGTGTTCAGTTGTAGGTGGTTTGAGTCGCACCATTTAACAAAGTCATTGATTAGGTCCGAGGCATGTTACTAACAGTAACCCCTGGCTTTTCATTTGCCTGTTGTCCCTGCTTACCGTCCTGTATTTGGGTCTTCTTCTTCCTCCTAACTCTAAACTCACTGGATCAGGGGAGTCAAGACTGTGCCCCAGACTCCTTCAAGCTGCTCCACCCATCAACATTTCTGGGGTTCTGGCTGACATTGATCTCTGGTGTCATATGAGTAGAACTCCCCTAGTGGCACCAGGTGTCCCTGAAAGTTAGACACACTACAAAAGTGTACTGGAGAGGGCTAGATTGGTTTTCTTCTGCAAAGGCATCAAGCTTGAGTATGAATAAGAGAGGCTCGAAATATGCATATACACCCTCCCAGGGAAACATCAGAATTTATAAAAGAAAACTTGATGGGGAAACATGCATATTATTTAGGGTTAACTCTTGCACATTCATACACAGGTTTTCGGAGAGACTGGAATATGATGACACCCTTGATTAAAGTAGGGAAATGTAGCCAAATCAGCTAAATGATGACTCACATGCACAATAATTCATATTTCCAAGCCATTATTAGAATGTGTGTTCATGTGACAAACATATTACCCCTTAAAAAAATGAATATGACGTACAGGTGTATTTTTAAGAGAGGGCCAATGCTGTGTATTTGCACTGAGGATATTTTTTGTTTTTTCGTCAGTTTATATGATCTACCTGTTGTCACTTCTTAGAGAACTGGTTAACAGGCCAGGAACATCTCAGCCCAGCTTCAGCTCCATGATGCCCGCTGTGCTGGAAGCCATTAATCTACCAACAAGGCGCTACATTCAGTTTTTGTATGGTGTGAGTGCAAACACATAAAGCATAAAATGTTTTGCCAACATAAAAGGGACCATTTGTAGCAATGTTCAGTACTTCTAATGTAATCAGAGCATTTTAGTGAAATCGTATTGCAATTCAGGCACCTAATGAGAACGATGCAACTTTTGATAACCGTGAGCAATGACATTCAATTAATGCACAAGTCATCTGTGATTCCAAGATGAGACTGATAAACGTCATGGCTGAGTGTTCTGGGTCAACTCGGCATTCATCTATTTTGAGGCAAAGTAGTTTTGACAGACAGAATGGTGGCTGGCTTGTTGGTAAGGCACAGTGCATCCAGAAAGTATTCACAGCGCTTCATCACTTTTTCCACATTTTGTTATGTTACAGCCTTATTCCAAAATGGATTAAGTAAATTTTTTTCCTCAGAATTATACACACAACACCCCATAATGACAACGTGAAAAAAGTTTACTTGAGAGTTTTGCAAATTTATTAAAAATAAAAAAATTGAGAAAGCACATGTACATAAGTATTCACAGCCTTTGCCATGAAGCTCAAACTTGAGCTCAGGTGCATCCTGTTTCCCCTGATCATCCTTGAGATGTTTCTGCAGCTTAATTGGAGTCCACCTGTGGTAAATTCAGTTGATTGGACATGATTTGGAAAGGCACACACCTGTCTATATAAGGTCCCACAGTTGACAGTTCATGTCAGAGCACAAACCAAGCATGAAGTCAAAGGAAATGTCTGTAGACCTCCGAGACAGGATTGTCTCGAGGCACAAATCTGGGGAAGGTTACAGAAATATTTCTGCTGATTTGAAGGTCCCAATGAGCACAGTGGCCTCCATCATCCATAAGTGAAAGAAGTTCAAAACCACCAGGACTCTTCCTAGAGCTGGCTGGCCATCTAAACTGAGTGATCAGGGGAGAGGGGCCTTAGTCAGGGAGGTGACCAAGAACCCGATGGTCACTCTGTCAGAGCTCCAGAGGTCCTCTGTGGAGAGAGGAGAACCTTCCAGAAGGACAACCATCTCTGCAGCAATCCACCAATCAGACCTGTATGGTAGAGTGGCCAGACGGAAGCCACTCCTTAGTAAAAGGCACATGGCAGCCCGCCTGGAGTTTGCTAAAAGGCACCTGAAGGACTCTCAGACCATGAGAAAGAAAATTCTCTGGTCTGATGAGACAAAGATTGAACTCTTTGGTGTGAATGCCAGGCATCACGTTTGGAGGAAACCAGGCACCGCTCATCACCAGGTTGATACCATCCCTACAGTGAAGCATGGTGGTGGCAGCATCATGCTGTGGGGATCTTTTTCAGCAGCAGGGACTGGGAGACTAGTCAGGATAAAGGGAAAGATGACTGCAGCAATGTACAGAGACATCCTGGATGAAAACCTGCTCCAGAGCGCTCTTGACCTCAGACTGGGGCGACGGTTCATCTTTCAGCAGGACAACGACCCTAAGCACACAGCCAAGATATCAATGGAGTGGCTTCAGGACAACTCTGTGAATGTCCTTGAGTGGCCCAGCCAGAGCCCAGACTTGAATCCGATTGAACATCTCTGGAGAGATCTTAAAATGGCTGTGTACCGACGCTTCCCATCCAACCTGATGGAGCTTGAGAGGTGCTGCAAAGAGGAATGGGCGAAACTGGCCAAGGATAGGTGTGCCAAGCTTGTGGCATCATATTCAACAAGACTTGAGGTTGTAATTGCTGCCTAAGGTGCATCGACAAAGTATTGAGCAAAGGCTGTGAATACTTATGGACATGTGCTTTCTCAATTTTTTTATTTTTAATAAATTTGCAAAAACCTCAAGTAAACTTTTTTCACGTTGTCATTATGGGGTGTTGTGTGTAGAATTCTGAGGAAAATAATGAATTTAATCCACTTTGGAATAAGGCTGTAAGATAACAAAATGTGGAAAAAGTGATGCGCTGTGAATACTTTCTGGATGCACTGTAACTGGCTGAATCCTCAGTTTTTCATAAGGCCTATGCTATTCATTGTAACAGTAATAATAGAGGGCACCTGCTTAGACCCTGGTGCCTTATGCTTTTCCATGACCCCCTAGATGGGCTGGAGAGGTGCAATGATGACACACATGATCTTGCTCTCTCAGTTGCAGGGCACAGCCAGCAGGTGGTGGTGCATCAGGAGGGAGGCTGCTCTACCAGCCAATGAAGTTCTGCAGCATCATGAATGCATACGTATGAAGCTGATTAGCATGCTCCATGTATGGATGTTTCAGGGCAGCGCTTGAGGCATGCTCATACACATATTTATTAAATACACATATTTATGAGTGATTGTGATTTGGAAAGGGTAAATTGTATAGAATTACACGTACGCCAGATCTTATAAATTTGATTTTTTTTTTGTCATCTTACATTTGCCTGATTTTTTTTTCTTTTCTTTTTTGGTGTGCGCATCTTTTCATGCTCAGATCCCTGCAAAGGTTTATAAATGAGGTCCCAGTACCCTTGTGAGGCTACAACACATTGACCCTTAGCAATTTGGGAAACCTCACACTCAGCAATAGGTTACTATGTCTTGAATTACCCCCTGCTGTGATGGTAGCATCCCCTGGTGGTCAGGAAGAGTACTGCTACCAAGATTTGCTTTATAGTGGACAGTGAGCAGGCTGAGTTCTGAACCTGGTTAGTGGCATAAAGGAGTACATCATCCTCAAATACAAATAACTTTAAAATTGCAATGAAAATAATATAATAACGGGCGGCACGGTGGCGCAGTGGATAGCGCTGCTGCCTCGCAGTTGGGAGACCCGGGGACCTGGGTTCGCTTCCTGGGTCCTCCCTGTGTGGAGTTTGCATGTTCTTCCCGTGTCTGCGTGGGTTTCCTCCAGGCGCTCCGGTTTCCTCCCATAGTCCAAAGACATGCAGGTTAGGTAGATTGGCGATTCTAAATTGGCCCTAGTGTGTGCTTGGTGTGTGGGTGTGTTTGTGTGTGTCCTGCGGTGGGTTGGCACCCTGCCCGGGATTGGTTCCTGTCTTGTGCCCTGTGTTGGCTGGGATTGGCTCCAGCAGACCCCCGTGACCCTGTGTTCGGATTCAGCGGGTTGGAAAATGGATGGATGGATGGATAATATAATAACGTTACAAGCAAAAAATTTGGACACCCCTGGACAAGTTACATATTTTGTTGACATTTGAAGTAAAAAAATGGCAACTGCAAATTTGACAGCAAATAAACTATAACAAGGGCATTTTTATGAAAATGTTAATGTACAGTTACTGTTTATTTGAGGAACTAAAAAATTAAACAAATAAAAGAGTAAATGTGGCATTTGTTTGGGCTCCGTCCTAAGTCAACATTTTGTACAAACACCCCCTTTGGGGGTCTTTTGTGGCCAGCTCTAAGTCTTTGAATTGATGAAGATGGCTGTAAGTTAGTTTTGGGGTGTCTGAGAGTGCAGAGCATGTTTAAGATATGCAGTGATGTTCAAGCCTGTGGACTGCGAGGGCCATTCCCAAACCTTGTGTTTCTTGAATTACTTTATAGTAGATTCTAACCTGTGTTTTGCGTCATTGTTAAAAAAGCCATCCTCTTTTCAGCTTCAAATTCCTGACTGTCCGACATTTTCCTCAAAGATTTGTTTATATTTAGTGGAGACCCGAGTTTGCTTCCCGGGTCCTCCCTGCGTGGAGTTTGCATGTTCTCCCCATGTCTGCATAGGTTTCCTCCCACAGTCCAAAGACATGCAGGTTAGGTGCATTGGCGATCCTAAATTGTCCCTAGTGTGTGCTTGGTGTGTGTGTGTGTGTGTGTGTGTGTGTGTGTGTGCGCACGCCCTGCAGTGGGCTGGCACCCTGCCCGGTGTTTGTTTCCTGCCTTGCGCCCTGTGTTGGCTGAGATTGGCTCCAGAAGACCCCCGTGACCCTGTAGTTAGGATATAGCGGGTTGGATAATGGATGGATGGATGGATGGATGGATGGATGGATGGATGGATGGATGGATGGATGGATGGATGGATGGAATCCATTCTGCCATGTGCCTCCACAATATTTTTTGCCACTCAACCCCAAGCATAATAGGATCACTCCTTCACTGCACAGCTGGCAAGGTGTTCTTTTCTTCAAATACTGCTCCTTGCTTTCTCCATACAAACCTTTTGTGGTTGTGACAAAAGAGTTTGATTTTAACTTTATCTGTCCACAACACTTGGACCTGAAATGATTCTGCCTTCTGCACATGAGATGAGATAAAGGGTAAGTTTTCCTTCCTATCGCTCCTTCATGAAGGTTATGTCCATGCAGGTAATGAATGCTGCACAGTAGTGTAGTGCACCTCCACTCCTTTCACTGCTAAACCTACCTGCAGGTCCTGTAAGTGTGGGGTGCCAAATCAAAAACTGCCAAGTCTGGCAGACTATACTTAAAGGGCAAAGATACAACATGTAGCTCAGCTTGAATGTTTGTCTCTGTGGAAATAAGTAAAGTGACTTCATGAGTGAAGATGTGAAATGATTAATAAAGGAGACAGAATGAGATGATGGAAAATCTTCTGTGAATCAGAAATGAGAACACAAGAAGTTTGACTGAATGTGTAAACATACATGTGCCTACAATTTCTAGGCATTTTTGTGTGGTTTCACCATTTCATTAATTTAGATAAAAAATAAAAAAATAAAAAAAAATAAAATAAAAAAATAAATTTTTGTGGATTTACATGCATATCAATTTTGCAATTGCATATGCATTTGAATGACATACTCCAACAGCAGCATACTGATAAAAAACAATATTAAATTAAAGAGTGATAAGAATGCAGGTATAACAGAATATAACTTTGAATAATGTTAACGTTTACCCCCCCGGGTGGAATTAAAGAGTCGCATAGTTTGGGGGAGGAACGATCTCCTCAGTCTGTCAGTGGAGCAGGACAGTGACAGCAGTCTGTCGCTGAAGCTGCTCCTCTATCTGGAGATGACACTGTTTAGTGGATGCAGTGGATTCTCCATGATTGACAGGAGTCTGCTCAGCGCCTGTCGCTCTGCCACGGATGTTAAACTGTCCAGCTCCATGCCTACAATAGAGTCTGCCTTCCTCACCATTTTGTCCAGGTGTGAGGCGTCCCTCTTCTTTATGCTGCCTCCCCAGCACACCACCGCGTAGAAGAGGGTGCTCGCCACAACTGTCTGATAGAACATCTGCAGCATCTTATTGCAGATGTTGAAGGACATCAGCCTTCTAAGGAAGTATAGTCGGCTCTGTCCTCTCTTGCACAGAGCATCAGTATTGGCAGTCCAGTCCAATTTATCATACAGCGGCACTCCCAGATATTTATAGGTCTGCACCATCTGCACACAGTCACCTCTGATGATCATGATGATGGTGATGATGATGATCTGATGATCAATACACACCATTAGTGCAGAATCATCAGGTAATTTCCATAAATGACATGATCTGGAATTATATTTCCGGTCCGAGGTGTACAGGGTAACAAGAAACAGACAGGATTGTTCATTTAGGTGCTCCGGTGTTGCTCACATCCATATCAGAGACACGGTCCTTGAGTGCCACAAACTGCAGTCTGCCCGACAGAGAGTCCATCATCCAGGACACAATAGGCTCATCCACCTGCATATCCCTGAGCAACATGGATTGCTGGATGGTAGTGATGGCACTGGAGAAGTTAAAAAACATCATCCTCACAAGGTTGCCATCTTTTTCCAGATAGATAATTGAATCTTCCACTCCAATCTTTGTCCAATAGGTAAACTGTAGTGGGTCCAGATTGTCTATCACAATAATGTCAATGACAATTTATTTATAGAGCACATTTAAAACAACATCAGTAATGCTGTAGCCAAAGTGCTTTATATTAAAACATACAATGAACATAAATAAAATAAACATAAATAAAGCACAATAAGATGAAATACAGCCAGCAATAAGTTAAAGAAAAGAAAGAAGATGACTAAGAGTAGGGCAACCATCAGAATCAGTGAAGGTCTGTGAAAGCTAGAGAATAAAAATGTGTCTTCAGTCTCATTTTAAACAGTTCAATTGAACGTGACTCTTTAATGTAATGAGGTAAAGAGGTCCACAGACGAGGTGCAGCAGCTGCCAAAGCCCTGTCCCCCCTTAGTTTTTCACTTAGTGCGAGGGACTATAAGAGACAACTGACCGGTGATCTAAGTTCTCTGGAGGGTTGGTGTAGATCACACAATTCAGATAAATATGGAGCATACCCATGTAATGATTTAAAAACTAGAAACACAATTTTAAAGTCAATTCTAAAACTAACAGACAGCCAGTGTAACGAAGCAAATCTTGGAGAAACAGAATCAAACTTTCTTGCCCCGACCGACCACAAAACGGGCAGCAGCATTCTGACCCAACTGCAACCTGCGTATCAGGGATTTGCTGATCCCAGAATACAATGAGTTACAGTAATCAAGCGGAGAAAAAATGAAAAGCAAGAGTAGCTTTCTCAAGGTCTCTAGGAAATAAAAAAGGTTTGACCTTAGCTAAAAGATGAACCTGGAAAAAACAACTGTTGACTACAGAGTTAATCTATTCCTCAATAAGACTTAAATAGTCCAGGATCAACCAGCCTCTCAAAGATCTTCATGATGTGAGATGCAAGTGCCATTGGGCCATAGTCATTAGATGAAGAGGCGCCTGTCTTCTTTGGGACTGAAGTAATTCATGATGTTTTCCACGGCAGCAACACATTCTGGAGCCTTTGGGACAGATTGTGCAGGTGACAGAGGTGGTCATTTCAGGGCTTAAGTATTTCTACTATTTCTATTTCCAACAGGGGGTACCGCTAGAATGGAGTATAGTATTTGGGGAGTGTACTGGAAGAACCCTTTGGGCATTAATAAAGAAAGCTAAGGTCCCTGGGAACAATAGAACCAAGGGGTTATATATCGGAATGTCTGACGTCTTATATTCCAAATCGCAACCTCAGATCCTCAACTGAGTGTCTCCTTAGAATTCCAAGAGCAAAACTTAAAAGAAGTGGCGAGGCAGGCGGCCTTCTGCTGTTATGCACCTAAAATCTGGAATAGCCTGCCAGTAGGAATTCGCCAGGCTAACACAGTGGAGCACTTTAAAAAACTACTGAAAACACATTATTTTAACATGGCTTTCTCATAACTTCACTGTAATTTAAATCCTGATACTCTGTATATCCAATTCATTATAATAACTATTCATGGTGGCTCTAAAATCTGTACTAACCCCTACTCTCTCTTCTGTTTCCTTTTCCGGTGTCCTTTTGGTGGTGGCTTGTGCCACCACCATCTACCCAAAGCACCATGATGTTCCAACAATGATGGATGGATTAAAAGCCAGAAGTCTGTATGACTATCACCATCAAGTGACTCCAAGAGAACCCTATCTACAAAGAGGACTATTTCATTTATGTTAGGTAGAATGCCCAGAGGGGACTGGGCGGTCTCGTGGCCTTGAACCCCTACAGATTTTATTTTTTTGTTTTTTCTGTCCACCCTGGCCATCGAACCTTACTCCTTTTCTATGTTAACTAATGTTGTCTTATTTTAATTTCTTATTTTGTCTTTTATTTTTTTTTTCTTCATTATGTAAAGCACTTTGAGCTACTTTTTGTATGAAAATGTGCTATATAAATAAATGTTGTTGTTGTTGTTGTTTATGGCAGTGAATTTGAGCCAAACTGACATCCAGGCCTGGAGACACCTTGTGTGTTATTTCCTCATTTCTTCATTTTGCCTTTCTGTTTTTTTTTTTGCCCAGGAACACTTGGCACATACCCATTTGGGATCCACAGACAGACAGAAGCTAAGTGGCTGCATAATAGCTCTTGCCCTTTCCCTATAGATGTGGCTGAGCAATGTAAGCAACGTCAGATTTTGATTACATTATACTTAAGACTGTCATTTTAATTCTGAATCCCTGCTGCTCTGAATTTCAGTTAGTAGGGTCAAGAAGTGAATGGATGGATTTATGTTTTTTTTAGGCCTGCTCAGATTCTATTCAGTATGCTGGAGAAGCTGCATCCTACTGTTTCCATGGCAGAGACGACTTCATCTATTGGCTGAAAGCTCTGGACACACTTGAACCCAATCTATTACAGTCTGCGCTTTTATTTTCCTTGTTAGATTTACACAGCACAGCGTTGCTGAAAAACCTGCCGTGGAATGGACATTGATTTTATATTAACAGAGGTAATATTTAAAAATACTTCCTCTTAATGCTTCATATCAACCACACAGTATACGCCTCTGTGTGCACATTTCATGTTAAAGCTTTTGTCTCTGAAAGCGGCCATTTTTTATAGCACATTGCTGACCTATGCAGCCTAAAGGGAGCGGCTTTCCGGTTGTCATTTAGTGCCATGGTGTAAAACGTAAATTATGTATTACATCCTTTCTAAATTAGAGCAAAAAATGTTGTTCCTGGTATGGAGAAATAATTAGAAGACAATTGCATTGATTGAGGTCACTAATTATTTCTATTCAATGAGCCTAATGTTCCGTGAATTCAGTGCATTAATGAAACTGGATGTAATGAGAGAATCTGAGAATTAGAGGTGCAGTGAAAGTTGGGAAAGTCTCAAAGAAAACACAGAAAGGAAAGTTAAAGTGGTGTGGGAATGTCACGAGAAGAGAGGTGCACGCTTAAAGATAAAGGTTCTTCAGAGCAATGCTATAGAGGAGCCATTTTTGCTGCCCAAAAGACCCATCCACCGGAAGGTTCCAGAAAGAAGCTTCATTTATTTAGATCTGCAACAGGCTTCACAAATAATCGTGAATAGATGATAACAGATTTGTGAAATTCCAGGGAGTTGTGTTTTTAAAATGGCTCTTTCTGCATAGTTCCAGTAACACAGGCCGAGTCCAGGTTTTCTTAATCTTGGCAGCTTACCATACATTAAAGGTTTTGTGTTTTTCTAAATATTACAGTTTTTTTAAAGCACAAAGAACCAACTTCATAAGCAAAGAACCCTTCCAAGAATGAAATGGTGCTTAGTCAAGCAATGGTTCTAAGAAGAGCTACACAACCCAGTGAAGAACCATCCATCCATCAATCCATTTTCCAACCCGCTGAATTCGAACACAGGGTCACGGGGGTCTGCTGGAGCCGATCCCAGCCAACACAGGGCACAAGGCAGGAACCAATCCCGAGCAGGGTGCCAACCCACCGCAGGACACACACAAACACACCCACACACCAAGCACACACTAGGGCCAATTTAGAATCGCCAAACCACCTAACCTGCATGTCTTTGGACTGTGGGAGGAAACCGGAGCGCCCGGAGGAAACCCACGCAGACACGGGGAGAACATGCAAACTCCACGCAGGGAGGACCCGGGAAGCGAACCCGGGTCTCCGAACTGCGAGGCAGCAGTGCTAGCACTGCGCCACCGTGCCGCCCATGAAGAACCATCAAGTGCTATTATTTTTAAGAGTGTGGGGAGAAGAATTGTAGATATGGAGGTGTTAGGACAGAGGAGAAGAGGATGACCAAAGAGAAAATGGATGAATGGTGTGAAGGGAAACCTAAGGGAGAAAGGAGTATCAGCTGAGAAAGTTTACAATAGACAAGAAAGGAAGAGGCTGGTCAAATAAGGCAACCTTACATGAAAGTGGGAAGAAGAACAAGAAGAGTGAAACTGGATGTAAAGAAATGAACCAAAAGCACAGGTATAGGAAATGCTTCCAAATGGAATTCCGTCCAGTTGCCTCCATCAATTTTGTAGACCTAATTTTTTCTTTTATAGGGTGGGAGGCAGTTGAAGGTCATTCTGGCAGGAGGGATCAACCCTGGATGAGGTGCCAGTACATACTTTGCTGCTCATATCAGGCTAATTTAAATTACAGCAGTAAGAAGGACGCTATACAGTGCAAGTTTGACATGGGAGGCACGTGTAAAATAAATAAAACTATTTATTTTCTTACCCTGTGGGCACACGTCTTCCCCGTGTCCCACAGGCAATACACGGTCCCAAATCACAGCACACAATGAAACACAAAACACTTTCTCTTCTTCTTGGCACCACCACTCCTCCTCAGCAAGCTTTGTCCTCCTCCCACCCGACTCTGGCCGCTGAGTGGTGGTCGCTGGCTCTTTTTATAGTCCACCCAGAAGTGCTCCAGGTGCTTGATCACCGAGTTCCGGCTGCACTTCCGGGTGTGATGAATATGCTGCCCATACACAGAACCCCCTGGCGGTGCCTGCGGGACCCAACAGTGCTACACCCAACTCCAATTCCCATGGAGCCCTGTGGGAAACCGAGGCATCGCTCCAACCCAGGGGGGCGGCCATCTAGCATCCAGAGGGAGGTATTGCAGTGTCCAGGGCTGCTCCCCCTGGATATAGTTTGCAAGAGCGTCCCGACCGGTCATGGACCCCGGCCGCCTACCACACTGCATTAATACGTTAAAAACAAATTGTGACATGTACAGGCCATTCATCCAAACAAGCTCATCCACAGAGTTTACCTCCATTGTCCAAACAAAACCCCAAGTCCAGATTTGGAAGTCCTTAAAGTCCTACTCTCCACCACTCTACTTTATCGCATTTGTCTTTGGTTCTTTGCGTTTTTTCTAGCATTAGTGAGAAATCTGCCCTTACCAAGTTTCCAACCATGTCACCATATTTTTGTTGCAGAATTTAATTTAAAGTAACAACTGGCATCCACTCTAGTAATTGCTTTCATAATTTTAAACACTTCAATCACACCACACCATACCATACTCTGAGCCCAGTGAGGAGGAGAGCTGGAGGGTCTACCAGCAAGACAGGAACAGTTTCCTGGACAGGGAGAGAGTCCTTGCTGGGTGAACACTCACATACACACACAAGCACACACACATTAAGGTCAATTGAGTGTAGGCAATCCACCTAACCTGTGTGTCTTTGGACTGTGGTCGGAAACTGAAGTGTGTGATGCCCCAGAGTGCCTTCAACCTTGGCATCTTACTGTTCCTGGGACGTTGATGGTGATGAACAGAGGATGGATTAGTGCAACGAGGACTCTAACAAGCAAGATTGGTGTGCATGTGCGTAGTGCGGTTTATTCTAAAACAGGCAATGTGTAAACAGTGCAGTGCAACATCTTTTTCAATAAATACGAGGGACATTCAAAAAGTTTCTGCACTTTTTTAAACTCTATTTATTAAGAATTTCAAAAACAAATTACCGGTACTTCACTTTTCTACAAAGTCACCTTCCTTTGCAATGCAATTTTCCCAGCATCATACCAATTTTTTAATGCCATCAGCAAGAAACGTTTTTGGTTGACCGCGTAGCCACTGATACACCGCTGCTTTCGCATCATCATCATCATCACATGGCTGTAGCTGGACGTCCAGAGCGCTCTGCATCCATCACACTAGTGCGGCCATTTTTGAACATTTCAATCCATTCATAGACGACTGCGAGAGAGAACTTTATCCCCATAGTGAGCACACATGAAGAGATGAATTCATAAAAAGCGTATGACAGAACGCTCTTCCTCTTTGCTGCAAATTATAAGTTTCGCAACCATCTTCACCACAGGATGACAACTCTTATACTAAACTGCAAGGGCAGCTGGCTTGCCAGACAGAACTAGTCACATGACACTCTCAGACACAACCAATTACTACTCCTCACGCCTTCAACGTTTCCAATGAAAATATAAAAGTGCGGAACATCCCTCATACATAAATAATCAATGATAAAAACAGTGTCTACATGGGGGTTAAATCCATAAATAAGTAAAACCAATAAATATGTTAAAATTTTTTCATCCTTCAGATCTCGAGCAACTGTGCACCACTCTCTCGAGTCGTCTCCTCTGCTCACCCATCGGGTCTGCTTGGAGACACTAGCGAGCACGGTTAACAACCTTCAGTTCTTTTTCTTACCACCATCCCACGGCACACATGGGGACCTCAGATCCCTGCTCCATTGTCCCACCACCATCTTTTAGAATCATTTGGAACAATTCCCTGGAGCAATCAGCCTGCTCCTGCCCCTCTCCAATGCTCAGCTAGAGTGACCCTATCCCTGGAGTGGTGTTCTCTCAGTGAAGATGGCATGCCAATAAGGTTGACCCTGAGCTAAACAGAGCATGCCGAATCATCACCGGCACATTACGAACAACGTGTCTTCCTGCTTTATACAGGCTTACCGGGATCGCACCTCCCCATATATGACGAGAAAAGTAGTTCAAGAGTAGAAAGTTTCAAGCAACTGATGGACTCCAGACACCCACTTCACCATCACCAGGAGGTAAATCCCCGACTACCTTCTCGTTGGAGACTGTAGCCCTCCCAATGAAGCTCTTCCTACACCTCAAGGGCATCTATCCAATGGAACATCCCTCTCTAGGAAAGACTGGGTCACGCTTAACCGAGCTAGGTCAAAGGTGGGCAAAACAAGGGACAACCTATTTAGATGGGGCCTCACAACAAGTGCTGAATGTCCCTGTGGTGAGCCCACCCAAACAATGGACCACATTCTCCATGAATGTTCCCGAGGCCCTACATGTACCAGTGAAGATCTTAAGGATGCTTATGACGCTGCTCTTACCTGGATATGGCAGTGATGTGATAAGATATGATGATGATCTCCTGACATCTCATTTTTCCTGTATCATTTTCTTGGTTTACCTCCACTCTTTCAGTTTCCTTTTCCTCTCTTGCTCCCAGACCTCTTTTATTCCCAGTGAGTGCAGGTACACTAAATGACCCATGGAGCTTCAATCAGGGGCAACTGTGCTAAACACCTTCATGTACATCACATGCAATTAACACATTCTTTCACCAAGATCTCAGCGGCCGCACAGCTTTCCTCACACATCTTCACTCACTGGGTCTGTGCTGCCTCTATGTTATTTTTTTTTTTTTCTACAAACCCTGCACTGGAACGGACCCCTAAAATATTGCACCAGAGTAGACCTGAAGGAAATCCATACAGACATGGGGAGAACACGCAAATTCCATGTAGGAAAGACCTGTGACATAAATCCTGGTCTCCTTCCTGCAATTATGTCTCCTCTTAACCTCCGTTTGCTTCATCTGAGAACAACAACATTTATTTCTAGAGCACGTTTTCATACAAATGATGTAGCTCAAAGTGCTTTACAAGATGAAGAAAAGAAAAAATACAAAACTGTGATTAGGCAATATTAATTAACAAAGAATAAAGTGAGGTCCAATGGCCAGGGGGACAGAAAAAAACAAAAACAAAACTCCACAGGGCTAGAGAAATAAAAATCTGCAGGGGTTCTGAGGCCACAAGACCACCCAGACCCCACTGGGCATTCTACCTGACATAAATGATCTCAATCAGTCCTCACGGTTTTCAGGCTTCACATGGAAGAATTAGATGATTACGGTCATGTGGATATCTGTCATTCAATGTAGATCAATGTAGAGACTGCATGGTGCTTTGATCGGGTGGTGGTGGCGCAGATCGCCATCATAGAAAACCGAAACAAGAACAGCAGAGAAAGTAGGGGTTAGTACGGATTGTGGAGACATGATAAAAACGATAATTAAATGCATATACAGAATTTCAGGTGTAACAGATTGAGGTGTAGTCCACCTCTTGAACCCTCAGGTACCACTCTGAACACCAGATGAAAGTATAAATATTATTTATTTTACTATTACGTGCACAAAGCACTCCCCACACCACACTATTCATACACTACACAATTCTCTCTCTCACTAACCAATCCTCCTCGCCCAGACACTTCGCCCTCCTACCTCCCAGCTCAGCTCAATGTCTGGGCTTTCCCACAGTCCTTTTACATGCCCTGACCCGGAAGTGGTTCCTGACCAAACCCACAAGTCCTTATTCCCTCCGGGTCAGGGTAAACAGTCCTTTCTTCAGCCCGGGAGCACGTCGTTCCTTCATGTCACATGATGATGACGCACTCCCGGGTTATAGGGCAGATAAGAGTCCACTAGCCCCCTTACAGCAACTCCCGGTGGCCCCCAAGGTATCCAGCAGGGCTGTGTATACAAACTACAAAGTCCATGAGGCCCTGCTGGAGCTCGGGGCACCATCATGCTGTCCGGAGGGCTCCTCCTAGCGGCCTGGGGGTGGCAACCGGAGTCTGTAGCCAGTCGTCCATCACACAGGGTTACACTAAAATGAAACTATAAGAAAGCCAAGTTAAAGTAATGGGTTTTTAGCAGTTTTTTAAAGTGCTCCACTGTATTAGCCTGGCGAATTTCTATCGGTCAGCTATTCCTGATTTTAGGTGCGTAACAGCAGAAGGCCGCCTCCCCACTTCTTTTAAGTTTACCTCTTAGAATCATAAGCAGATGCTCATTTGAAGACCTAAGGATACAATTTATAGTGTAAGGTGACAGGCATTCCGAAATATATGATGGAGCAGATTATTTAAGGCTTTGTAAACCATAAGCAGGATTTTAAACTCAATTCTAAATGACACAGGTAACCAGTGTAGTGACATCAAAACTGGAGAGATGTGCTCGGATTTTCTTTTCCTAGTTAAGATTCTAGCAGCTGCATTCTGCATGAGTAAGGTAAGGTTCGACTACTTTAATATCTTCTCATAGCTCATACCTTCCATTCCTGGAATCAGCCTTGTTGATCTTCTCTGGACTTTCTCTAGTGCTGCTATGTCTTTTTAGTAATATGGAGACCGAAACTGCACACATAATTCAGGTGAGGCCTTACTAGTGCATCAGGTAGCTTAAGCCTAATCACCCTTGACTTGAACTCTATACAGCAAATCATGATATGTCACTTAACAGCCTATTACCTTTCTTAATCATTTCTGTGCACTTTCTTGATGTTGTTACTCGTGAGTCCACTGTGACTCCTAGGTCCCTCTTATAAGGGGTATTTTCAAGTTTCAGACCCTCCAAAAATGAACATTTTTACTTCCTACTGTATGTGCAATTCTTCAGATTTGCTTATATTAAGTTTCATCTGCCTCAAATCTATCCAAGCCTTTATACTGTCCAGGTCCCTCCTGCAACAATTTATCAGATTCTCCATTATCTGCTGTGGATTGTATGAAGTGTTGGTGTGCCAGCTTGGTCACCCCATTTAATTGCAGTGGCAAACAGCAAACAAAATGAGTGCTCGATGGTGCCCCCTTTAACATAAACAGTCCTTTTGGCTCTTATCTAAAGTGGCTCTTATAAATGATGTCACACATGGCTGGGGTTCAGACCCGGCCGGGACACCTGGAAGAACTGGATTGGGGCGTATTTGTCCTCCACACCACGAGGGGGCAACCGCCCTGGAGTAGAAGAGGCCCACGAAAGGGGAGCAGGGAGGCTCAAGACCGTTGGGGCCTCTGGTCACCGCCAGGGGGCGTCCCGAGCCTCATGGAGCCCGGGACTTATTCACTTCTGCCACACCCATGCAGGACGATCCTTCCAGGGTCACCCGGAGTGCTTCCGGGTGCTCTCCTGATGCTTCCGCCACACCAGGACATGACATCAGGTAGAGCAGCTGGAGCTCATCTGGGTGAGGATAAAGGGGGCCACCTCCCTCCTGTCAGTGAGCTGGAGTCGGGGGCAGGAGCAGGAGAAGGACGAAACTCCTGGAGAGAGAGAACAGGTGGCCCAGGAACGAGGAGAGAGAAGGCCCAGGAGAAGGGTGACTGGGGCTAGGGCATCTTCTTGCTGCTGTGGAGAAGAAAGAAGATGGCACTTTTAGCACATGCCTTAGGTGTCCCTCTGATGTGCTTGTGTGACAATGCCCTTCTATCAAGTTTGGCATCATCTCCAAACTTAACCATTTTATTGATTACATTCCTGTTCAGATTATCTTTGTATATTAAAAAGAGAAGTGGTACCAACACCGATCCCCGAGGAAGACCATTCTTAACTTCACCCAACTTTATAATCTGTTGAAAGTCCAGCTAGGGAGCCTACCATACAATAAAGTTTTCAGTTTTTCTTCATATTAGTAAGTTTCTCAACGCAAAAAGCACCAAAATCATATGCAAAGAACTCTTCCTAGAATGAAATGGCGCTTTGTCAAGCAAAGTTTCTATGAGGAACCACACAAGCCAGTAAAGAACCATACAAGAAGCCCTATTTTTAAGAATGCAGTTTCTTCTCAAATCCTTAAAATCAAACGGGCTGCCCTTAACTGGGTCCATGCCAGTGAGTGTGGGCATGGGTGTGTCCCCGGGTTGGTTCCTACTGGGTTCAACTACCGCACAAGCTATAGTTAATGAAGTAAATTCTGAAAAATGGAAAGCACGCGTATGAACAGACAAAATCAACAGCGAGCAATGGCTGCAGTCGCGTTTCAACATTCATTATTCCACATTCACACCTCGAAGTTGCGAGTCTTCAGTCTTGCCGTTCTGCATTTTCTTTCCACCTGCAAATAAAAGATAAATATTGTCGAATGCGGCACTACGGGCGTCATTATACCGATCTACGCACACTTGGCCACACGCGTGAAATTAGCAATTATAGATTTTCGCTTCTTAATTATGCCGTCTTCGAAATGTTCATGATGTTGTATGCAGCATTATTATTATTATTATTGTTATTATTATAACTGTCTCTTTTTTTCTCACTACACGAAATGCTGGGCGCGGCTCCTCACTAAAGCTCTTTGAATATTTAATCAGGTCTGAAGCCGGACACAAGGATTGCGCCGTTAAACACGGAGCAGCGAGGTTCGTGATTTGTTGATTAATACCCCGAAAGGGCACGCGTCTCTGTGCTTGCGTGTCTCCTTTTTTTTTTTTTTATGCCAGCCCACCCTCCCCCCTTGTCTCCCCTCCCTCACCTCCCCACCCTGCTCGTCTTTGGCTGACTGTGTGCGCTTTATTGTTCCTAAGGCAGCTGGACCTCTCAGCATTGCAGCACTCGCAGCTAGACAGACAGACCCAGCCCCGCTCCGCCGGCTGCTTCGCATTCTCTTCTGCTCTTTCATCCGGCAGCATCTCGCCCCACCTCTAACTAACATGGCTAGCACCGTATCAGGTAGGTCAAAAGGGATTTTTTTTTTATTGAAATTAAAAGAAAAGAAAAGAAAACTTAAATCAATTTCAATCAATTAAAAATGATTGCACTGATTTTTCTTATTTCTTCTTACTTTTTATAATATGTATCTACAAAATAAAACACGTCTGTTTGTGTTTGATAGCACTGTAAAAGCTTGTCTTTCAAAATTAGATATTTGATACAAATATTTGGTCTAATTTTGGATCTAGCATCTAAATCTATCTCTGTCTAAATACGTTTCCTTTAAATCATTGTACTTAGATCTTCCTTTATTATTCTGATTGAAAATCATATTACAGAAAAAATATTTTATTTATGCATAAAATAAATATTAATTTCCTAAATCCAGCTCTGTTTTAACTGTCTAGTCATGCTTGTATTACTACTAAAAAAAAAAAAAAGATTTTTTTTTTAAATATAAAATTGATCACGAACGCTGATCTGCAGATTTTTTATTTTTTTTATTATTTTTGCTGCAGTTGCAGTGCACCCTAAAGCTTTTGCCTTTTCATTTGCTTCACTATCATTGCCAGGGGTTGGTCTCCCATTTTTTTCTCCTATCTGATATTGCAGATAGAAAGACACCAGCATAACAGGTGGAGAAAAGACTAATTTGGGTCTGTTAATATTTCAGCTAAAGAATGCTTAAAATGCGTTTTCTTTCACAGAAGGGAGTAATTCTTTTGATTTGTGTAAATGATTTTTGGTGGTCCACCTAAGGTTTAGAACAAGTGGATGCTAATAAAAGGCATTTCTCCTCCTTTGCTGCATGATGCGGTTGTTCGGCATGTGTGCAGATGAATTGCTGGGTGTGTTTGTCTGTATGCGCTTATGCGCTGCTCTGAGGTGTGCAAAGGCAGAGGGTCCCACCCAGCAGCCATGTTCTTTTTTTTTTTCTTCTTCTTCTTATATTTTTATTTTTTTTAATAGAGCAAGGATTGAAACGAGTTGTCTCAGGTGCAGCTTGCATCTTCTACCCCCCTCAAATGAGCTTTATTAGATCAATAGATGAGCCGAATGCAGCAAAGCACTAAGAGGTGTGGCCCGGCTCTTCTAATATCAAGCAATGGGCAGGATAGCCATTTGAAACAGCATATGGGGTCCTAGGCAGAGCACTTCTCCTAATATCCCATGCAGTGAACAGTAGCCATTTTTAATTCCATATATTTGGAAGAAAAAGCTCAGTTAAGTTTGCGATCAACCAGCATCTCTTCAATGAGCACCTTATTCTGCTCTGGGACTGAACCCCAGTTGTGTATCCCATGGTGTCGGCAATTTGGGCAGTGGCTGCAGTCATTTTCTGTAGTGCTGCATAGATGAGGCTGCAGATACTTGTCTCTGTCTTGCACACACACAAACACACACACACACACAGAGCAGTCGCTTTGGAACATTTACCTAGATTATGATAAAACACTGTATTTCCTGGCAGTTGATTGATAGACATCATTATATGAAGACCCATAAAGGTTTTTGTTTCCTTTTAATGACGCCTATGTACCCCTATCTTTTACTAAGCATAAAACAACTGCGAGCAGTTTACAAATTTACAGATATTTTGGGGAAATGTATTTAATTTTTGACAAACAGGCCTGATGGAAGGAGTGCGAGAAGGAAAACGAATGCAGATATGAGTGAAAAGAAGTGGATTCCGTCTTTTTACGAGGAAAGAATAATAGGAGCCCCGCCCGGTGAAGTACAAGGCTGAATAAATGAGATTCACTCTATGTGGCTGTTGCTAGGCTGACAGAAAAAAAAAATGTATGAACACACGAGGGGCACCCTTGATGCCCACATTTTAGGCTTAAATCATCCGTTTGTTTAATTCTTTTATTCTCCTTTTCTTAAAATCACGATACACTCTCTGCTAAAGACCGTGCCTCTTCATGCATTTTAGAGAGAGGATTCTATCAATTTCTGAACACCACGCAGGTATTAAGATGTCAATATTGTCTCTAGTCTTATATTATGATTACTAGTTGATAGCCTAAATAACATTGCTGTACACAGTAATGGTTCTAACAATTTATTTATATAACCACTATTAGAAAATGTACTATACTGTATGTTTTGCATATAATGTACATAATGATGTTTTGTGTGTGTGCGAGTCTGAATGCATGTACAACACTACGAGCTTTTCAATAGAAAATCCATCCCTCCATTTTCTTCGCTTTGGGTCATGACGGGCTGGAGTCAGCCCTAGACATGGTGTCCAGACAATGGGAAATGCACTGTATTGTAATGAATTGATTAGGACCAGCAGAGCATTGCAGCAGAAAGATCTGCGGTCAACTCTTTGCCCAATTTCTTCCAATTGCTGCACGTGGATTTTCTTCTCACAGTTCCTTCTGTATCCCCGAACGCTCGTACTTTCTGCCGATCGGTGACTGGGCCTTTATGTGAAAACAGGGACGCATGCCAGAATGTGGCCTGGAATGAACCAAATGCTCTCCTACGCCCAATCCTGCTTGGACAGGCGCCTCCCTTCTAAGACTCCATAATGGAGAAAGCATGTTGGGAAAATGAAAGTTTTTTTTTTTGTTTTCTTCCTATCAGTTTGATTAGGGATATCACCTTTTTGTGTCCATGTACTGTAAAATGGACTAGCAACCCAGAGAGTATTAATGCCTTCCCTGCCTGGATAGGTTGCAGCTCTTTAAAAACGTTCATTTGTAAAAGGGGGTAAAAACAAATGGTGGGATGTTCTGAATATGAAGCACTCAAGGAAATCCTAGAAATTTGATTCTGTTCATCTGGACAAAGTTTTTAAGTGGGAGAAATATTTTGAGACTTATCCAAGTCTCTTCCTCAGTCTCAATTGACTGCAGGTTTCCCCAACCTTATAAACAGTACCTTTGCTTAATCACAGAGACTAGCACCATTGACAAAGGGCCAGTTGATCAGTGATATGCAAATTGTTCACTGATTAGTAGACGTGTGAACCATTCATAGAGGGTTGAGGAATGGCTGCAATCACAGCATTGTAAGATGGCGACAGATGTACCCTTAGGCCCCTTCCTCTGTTCAGAGATGGTCGTTCCTTTTTCACGTAAATGGCCTCCTTGATTCCTCTCTCAAACCAGCGCTCCTCCCTGTCCAGGATGTGCACCTCTTCATCTTTAAAGGAGTGACCACTATCCTGTAGATGTAAATAGACTGCGGAGTCCTGGCCTGACGAGGATGAGCATGCATCGAGACAAGCACTCAAGGATATTTTGTTTCCCGTCTGGGCTCATGTTCAGACCCACAATATTTGTTGAGGTTCTAAATTCTACAACTGTTAGTACAAATGGTTAATTTAATATCCTAATGTGCATGTTACATTAATTGGCAATTCTAAAATACTGTATGTGCAATAGTGGGTGTTTGCTTGAGGGGACCCTAAGATGGACTGTTCTGGTTCTCCACCCTTCTGTGATCATCCAATAGAGAAACTGGGTTTGGAAGACAATAATAATAACAATAATAATAATGTGATGAGACTGCCTATCATATTGTAAGTGCTTGTGAAACTCTGGCCAATGCTTCCAATCTATGGCATCACAATAACAATAAAATTCATCCATTGGACCCTTAGCCAAGGACAACAGTTTTCAAGTGTGAGGGAAATGGTGATGGTGGAGTTTGGAGGAGCGTAAAATTCTGGAAAATTCTTCAACCAAGCTACTCTAGCAGGTTAATGCCAACCAACCAGACATCATCTATACAAACCTGTATATCAATAAAACATACCTACTAAATATCTCAGTGCTGCTGAACTATAACATTGGCCCAAACAGAAGAACATAAATTACAGCATCACCATCAGCTATGAAATGAAATTAAAAGACTCAGGAAAACAGATGCTGAACTAATCCTTATCATTATAGGTGCTACTGAGGTTATTGTTAAATGTCAGCAGCCGTACCACATGCACTTCAGAACAGGTCCTCCATCTGAAGCTAAGCACGTTTGGGCCTTGCCAGTACTTGAATGAGAGGCCATCTAGGAAAAGCTTGGGATGCTGATGGAAGAGTAGCTGGTTAGGCTAACAGGGGGTGCATACCCTCTGGTCTGAGTGTGGACCCCCATGCCCTAGTGTAGTGACGTGGGACACTGTTCTGCAAAAATAGCACTGTCCATTGAATAAGAGGTCCTGACTCTTTGAGGTCATAAAAGATAATAAGTATTACAGTGTACCCCGATTTCCAGGCTAAATTGCCTAACACGGCCTGGTCATTCTGGACCCCTAATCCTCTTCCATCTGTAATTTGCTAACTATTTCTCTCACCTCCTCAACATCTGTGAAATAATGTATACTGAGCATACTGGCACAAAATGGCTGCCGTCACCTCATCCTTGTGTGTGCTGTACATTGGTGGTGGTTGAAGTGGCTTATCCTCTCTTTATCTAAAGTGCTTTGAGCATCTTGAAAGCTTTTTATAAATGCCATCCAGTGATATGCTGAAAAGCTCTCCCCCAATTTTAATATCTCTATTCTTCAAAAATATGTAATATGCAATATGAACAGCATCCATTGTTAGGCCGAGTCCTTGGCAGGGTCAGCAATAATTAATGTCAGACATTTCTTTTTTTAGCTGGCATTGGCCAGCTGCCCCTACCCATCAACTGACCTAAATCCTGAAATGTCTTCCCTACCCAAGACCTTCCTTTCCCAAGAGATTTCTTAAGTGAGCATCGTTTTAATAACAACTGAGCAATTCTGAAATCCAAACAACTGGAAATAATAATAATAATAATAATAATAATAATAATAATAATAATAATAATAACTATTTATATCATACCTTTCATGCATAAAAATGCAGCTCAGATTGCTTTCCATAGGTTATAAAATGAATAAAGATAGTAGTAAAGGTCAAAGTGTTATTTAAAAATGATAAAATCAAATATTACATATAATTGCATGTCTGTAAGCATTAGGACTTAAAAATACAATGAAAAAGATCAATTTTCTTGTAGTGAGGTCACACTCAAAACTGGCATCCGATACGGGGCTTACTCTTACATGGCAGCTCCTCATTGATCTGTAATGGAGAAAGTGGGTGAAACAAATGGTTGGGTGGACTGAAGGCGGGATAGCGTCACTATGCTGAATTAAGTTCCAGGGTTTTTCCTTTGTTTTTGATGCCTGGTTTGGTCATGTTGGTAAAGAAGTTATACATCCTTTCCATGTCTATATAGACTTTTCCAGGGTTAAATTGGCTTCCTCACAACTCTCCCAGACAAGTCATATGGGTTATTTGGTGTCCCTTAATAGTCTTGGTAACCGAGTGTGCCCAGTGATCAACAGACTGCCTGTTCATGTCTCCTGTCTGACACTGTCAAAATTCACATAATCGAAAAGGAGGATTTGAGGAAATTTAAAGTTTTGGATGAATTCAAAAGTCCTACTCTGACCCATTGGGATCCATCCATTGGTATTTAGATCCCATCCAAGCAGCACAGGGTACAAATCTGGATGGGATGTTGATTCATTACAGGGCAGAACTCATACAAACCAATACACAAACAAGCATTAGGACATTTTATTGAAATTCAAGCTTTTGGACCATGAGGAGACATCAAACCCTTTTATTCCATTTCAGAGAGAGAAACCAAAGCCTATCTCTGAATCCAAACCTTGATGGGACACCAGTCCATCACAGGGCACAATTACACCCCTCCACTCAAATACCCACTCACAGCAAAGCAAATCAGAGATGTCATTGAATCTAATTGAATGTCTTTAGGATGTGGGAGGAAGCACAATAGGATCCATTAATCTGATTCCTAAAACAACTTAATCCAACCCAGGGTCCCAAAGGGATTGAAGCTTCTCGAATCTGAGAAACGAGTCATTCTGATCACTTCACCGCCAGACTGTAAATATTTGGGTTGAGTTATTTCTTTAATTCATGTGCAAATTCTATTCATAGGCCT
Source organism: Erpetoichthys calabaricus (assembly GCF_900747795.2). Classification (NCBI taxonomy): domain Eukaryota; kingdom Metazoa; phylum Chordata; class Cladistia; order Polypteriformes; family Polypteridae; genus Erpetoichthys; species Erpetoichthys calabaricus. The sequence continues at coordinate 147,562,207 of NC_041403.2, forward strand.
GCTGGTGTCAAACTGGGCATGTGCTAACAGCTGCCAGCGTCTTATCTCATCACTTTATCCATGTCTAGTAATCCTGCAGACACAATTAAAATATTGTATCACAGAAAAAAAAAATGGAGCCATTACTTTCTTCCCTCTTTGTAACAGGGAAAGATGAGTCCCTTTTCTTTCTCTCCTAAATCCTGCTGCATTCAGATACCATTCAGCTGCACACAGATACGATCAGAAAACAGACTGGGGGAAATGTTTCAAATCGTTCGTTTTGCTGTCCTCTATATATTCTAGCAGATTTTCTTTAAGTTATTTTATATAAAATTATTAAAAAAAACAGCACCACCTGTTTGACTTTTTTCAATAAAATATATAAAAATGAAAAAAAAAAGAATAAATACATAATAAAGGTATAGTTGAACACCCTGAAAAACCTGCAATGGTGAACCAGCTTGTATTGGTTTATTAAATTTGTGTATTTATTAAATTAATATTTGTGAATTCCCCCTTGGGATTAATAAAGTATCTATCTATCTATCTATCTATCTATCTATCTATCTATCTATCTATCTATCTATCTATCTATCTATCTATCTATTTAAACAGGGCTGCCAGTTGCATACTGAATTAAGTAAATGTATGAAATTAGAAAATCATACAACTACGCAGCACATATTCCCTCTTCTCTTCTCTTCTTATTTCTTTTTATCAAATACATCTTTGGTTATCAGGCTTTCATTTCAGAACAGAAGGGCTTTATGGCTGGATATTTGGGTAGAACAGTGATGTGATCTAAAAATCCAGCATTTTGAGATGTCACTTTCTTCCCTAATGAGGAAAGGGAAAGGCTTCTGGTGCAAGCGTTCACCCCCCTTCTTATATTCCCTCTGAAACGTTCTGCATAAAACAAGGTCGATAGTAGGATTCATGATAGTGTAAAAAATAGAATCTTATGAAAAAAAATGACTGTACAGTATTTTCTGTTATTTGGGTCTTCACATGTGGAATTATCAAAAAAGAATACTAAACAATGCAAATCTTATCAAATATAGAAAATTTACTAAGTTTCTACTCTTAGCACAGCTATAAAAGTACAAGCCAGTTGCAATTCATAGGTAATAAAAGCCTAACAGCAATCAGTTAGATAAAACGTCACTAAATAAGAGAGTCTTCAAACGGTTCTTAAACACATCAAGGGAGTCAGATTTCCAAATGGAGGTGGGCAGCTCATTCCACCAGCTAGGAGCTACACATGACAAGCATCTGAATTGAGATTCAATACCATGCAGAGGAGCCATTCATTGGCAGATCTCAGTGGGTGAGAAGGAGCTTAGGATCTCACAAGTGTCTCCATGTATTTAGGTGCAGACCCACTGACTACTCTGTAGGTAAGCATCAAGAATTTGAACTTCACATGTGCCATTAGAGGGAGCCAATATAGTGATCTGAAGAGAGGAGTGATATGTGCTCGTCTCGGCTGGTTGAACACCAGACACGCTGCTGCATTTTATATCATTTATATTATGGTGACACATGCCGGTACTCCTGTCAGCAGAGAGTTGCAACAGTTTAGACGTGACAGGACCAAAGTCTGGACCAGGAGTTGTGCTGCATTCTCTGTCAGATATCATCTGATCTTGCGGATGGTGTATAAAGTGAATCTGCAAAACTAAGAACCCGTAGCAACATGGTCTTTGAAGGACAGCTGGTCAAAGTTCACTACCCCAAGGTTGTGTATGAACTTGACAGATGTTAGTGATAATGATGAAAACTGAACAGAGAAAGAGGTGCTCAAGAGACGGTTGAGTTTGCCTGACAAGGTGGTTAGTTTTTGCCAAGCTGAGCTGGAGATAGTGTTCTTTCATCCAGGTTTCAATATCAGTGAGACAGGCAGAGATTTTAGTTGATACTGTATGGTCCTCTGGAGGGAACGACAAGTACAGCTGTGTACCATCAGCATACATAAGAGAAATCACAGGACTGGATGATAGGGCCTAGTGAGAAGAGGAGTGGGCCAGGCACCGATCCTTGGGGTACCCCAATGTTTATTTAGTTGCACCCTTGACATCTCTCTATGCCGAGATGTCTGCCCAAGAGCAGCAGGACTCACACCACCTGAGGGCTGTCCCAGTGATGCCAAGGCCAGAGAGGGTGGCAAGGAAAATCTAGCAGCATGAGGACAGATGACACATTGGTAGCTCTAACCTGCTGCAATGAATGGAGGGACATCAAATTCAAGTTTTATGGAGGAGTGTTATGACAGCACTAACCATTGTGCCGCTATGATGCAGTTTAAGTATTTCATTCTACATTTTCACACAGAAAGAGGACTAATGTACTTCTACTAGCTCCATGATTAAATACTGCAGTCTATGCCAACTACTTTAACTTTGGCCAAAATAAAGGAAATAGGCCGAACAATATCCTGACAGCTTATAAATAATCGATTATTCTCATCCATCCAATTTCAACCCTATTTTTTTTCCTTTTAACATTTTATTAATTTTTTTTTTAAATCAAACAACATTCCATACAAGCAAGTCAAATTTTACAAAACTAGCTTCAAGTCAAGTCAAACCCCCAGCTCCTTTTAATTCAAACCCATCACCATTGGGTGCCAGTAAGGCCAGGCAGTGAGCAGGTGGTGTGGCACAGTGGCTAAGGCTTTGGACATCAAACTCTGAGGAAGTAGGTTCAAATCCTGCTACTGACACTGTGTGATGATAAGCGAGTCACTTGACCTGCCTGAGCTCCAAGTGGAAAAGCAAAAGAAATGTAATCAATTGTATCATAAATGTTGTAAGTCGCCTTGGATAAAGACATCCACAATATAACTAAATGTAAATGGCGTGAAGCAGTAGTGTATTTTATGCAGTCACTCTCACACCACAAACCAAATTAGAGTTACCAATTACCGTACACTAACACACACGTCTTTGGGATGTGGTGGAAAACAAGAAAATGGGAAGGAACACACAGATATGGGGAGAGAATCAAAACTCAAAACCATAATGAATTATACAGTGCATCCGGAAAGTATTCACAGCGCATCACTTTTTCCACATTTTGTTATGTTACAGCCTTATTCCAAAATGGATTAAATTCATTTTTTCCCTCAGAATTCTACACACAACACCCCATAATGACAACATGAAAAAAGTTTACTTGAGGTTTTTGCAAATTTATTAAAAATAAAAAAATTGAGAAAGCACATGTACATAAGTATTCACAGCCTTTGCCATGAAGCTCGAAATTGAGCTCAGGTGCATCCTGTTTCCCCTGATCATCCTTGAGATGTTTCTGCAGATTGATTTGTAGTCCACCTGTGGTAAATTCAGTTAATTGGACATGATTTGGAAAGGCACACACCTGTCTATAGAAGGTCCCACAGTTGACAGATCATGTCAGAGCACAAACCAAGCATGAAGTCAAAGGAATTGTCTGTAGACCTCCGAGACAGGATTGTCTCGAGGCACAAATCTGGGGAAGGTTACAGAAAAATTTCTGCTGAGCACAGTGGCCTCCATCATCCGTAAGTGGAAGAAGTTTGAAACCACCAGGACTCTTCCTAGAGCTGGCTGGCCATCTAAACTGAGCGATTGGGGGAGAAGGGCCTTAGTCAGGGAGGTGACCAAGAACCCGATGGTCACTCTGTCAGAGCTCCAGAGGTTTTCTGTGGAGAGAGGAGAACTTTCCAGAAAGACAACCATCTCTGCAGCAATCCACCAATCAGGCCTGTATGGTAGAGTGGCCAGACAGAAGCCACTCCTTAGTAAAAGGCACATGGCAGCCCGCCTGGAGTTTGCCAAAAGGCACCTGAAGGATTCTCTGACCATGAGAAAGAAAATTCTCTGGTCAGATGAGACAAAGGTTGAACTCTTTGGTGTGAATGCCAGGCGTCATGTTTGGAGGAAACCAGGCATCGCTCATCACCAGGCCAATACCTTCCCTACAGTGAAGCATGGTGGTGGCAGCATCATGCTGTGGGGATGTTTTTCAGCGGCAGGGACTGGGAGACTAGTCAGGATAAAGGGAAAGATGACTGCAGCAATGTACAGAGACATCCTCGATGAAAACCTGCTCCAGAGCACTCTTGACCTCAGACTGGGGCGGCGGTTCATCTTTCAGCAGGACAACGACCCTAAGCACACAGCCAAGATATCAAAGGAGTGGCTTCAGGACATCTCTGTGAATGTCCTTGAGTGGCCCAGCTAGAGCCCAGACTTGAATCCGATTGAACATCTCTGGAGAGATCTTAAAATGGCTGTGCACTGACGCTTCCCATCCAACCTGATGGAGCTTGAGAGGTGCTGCAAAGAGGAATGGGCGAAACTGGCCAAGGATAGGTGTGCCAAGCTTGTGGCATCATATTCAAAAAGACTTGAGGCTGTAACTGCTGCCAAAGGTGCATCGACAAAGTATTGAGCAAAGGCTGGGAATACTTATGTACATGTGCTTTCTCAGTTTTTTTATTTTTAATAAATTTGCAAAAACCTCAAGTAAACTTTTTTCACGTTGTCATTATGGGGTGTTGTGTGTAGAATTCTGAGGAAAAAAATGAATTTAATCCATTTTGGAATAAGGCTGTAACATAACAAATTGTGGAAAAAGTGATGCGCTGTGAATACTTTCTGGATGCACTGTATGTGCATTGACATTCATTTCCATATGGTTGCTGATTTTAGCCTGATTACAGTTTACGTGAGCACCCATCATGTCCAGCTCAATGCATAATGGTAGTTACAGGGGGTCTTAAATTGGTATGTTAGAGCCATTTGAAATGCAGATTAGAATGCAAACAAATCTGAAGACAACAGAACAAAGACCCACAGGCTTCATCCTTGAATTATTGATTGGTTGGGTACATGTCAACTGAATGCTTATTGATTAGTGTAGGGGTGCATTTTAATGGGAAGAGTAAAGAGGATAATCTAAGGATGGTGAGGCATCAACACTTTAATCAAATGTAACGTAACATAATAATAATAATAATAATAATAAAACATTTTATTTATATAGTGCCTTTCCCATCCTTAAGGCACTTTAACATAACATAACATTCTCAGTTCAATTTTGAATCATGGAGGCTAGAGGTCATCCTGGCAGCATTAGAGCAAGTAATCCATCTGAAGCTAAGTGTGTCTGGGCCTGGCCAGTACCGGGATGGGAGATCATTTAGGAAATACTTGGGTTACTGCCAGGAGAGATGTTGGTAAGGCCAACGGGGGGAGCTTACTCTGTGGTCTAAGTCTGGATCTCAGTGATGTGAAGGGGACACTGTTCAGCCAAAATGAGTGCTATCCTTCAGATGAGATGTAAAACAGAGGTAAAGCCGTTCTGTGGTTGTAAAAAGAGTAGGGTGTACCCCAGCGTCCTGACCGAAATGCTCACCGGGGCCTCCTAATCACTCCCTGTCCCTAATTTGCTGGGTGTCCTTCTCACACCTTCACTAGCGAATGTGTGGTGAATGTACTGTTGCAAGAATAGCCGCCATCGCATCATCCAGATAGATGCTACACATTGATGGCAGTTAAAGCGGCTCCCTACTGTTTGTGCCTAAAAGTGCTATATGTAAATTCAAATTTGAAAAGATGGGAAAAAACTGTGGACCTGTCAGATATTGCCAGATATACAGCATTTAAAATGAACAAGGTAAATGGCTTCATGAAGCTGTGATATTTCACAAGTAGGTTGCATGAAATTATTGAAAGAGGAGTAAAACTTCTCATTATTCCCTTAACATAATTCTCTCTAACACTGCATCTTTTATGAAAGATAATATTTAAATTCAGTGGAAATCACAGGTTGCGCTATTTCCCACCATTCCCTTTTCTGTTTTTGTCTACCTGGCTTTCTCTATTTTCTGTGAAAACCTCAATTCAAGGTGATTAAAGAAATTAAAGCGTGAGTCACATATACAGCTGGCTCGTAGTGTAGGTGGCTAAGGCAGTTGTCTGCGGTGGATCTCCTCATAGGGGACATATAAATGGAGAACTAATCTTGAGGCATAAGGCGATTTAATTGGCTTTCCAAGCAAAGATACATAGAAAGAAAACACCAGCCCATGCAAGAGGCTCCCTTTTATAAAGAAGAAAAGTCGAGCCTCACTAAAGCATCTGGGTGATATCTGGGCTGATGCTGGTGGCAGTCATGTCACCAAGAAGGAAACAATCCCTAATAATTAGACACAATCAAAGAGGCCCGATAATTAAGGAAATTGCCTGTCATACCATGGTGCTATGGAGACTAGAAGTGTTATTTTTATACCAGAGCAAACTCTAAAGAAACAGTCGATAAGCAGATTGCAGTATTACCAAGGATAAAATTGCATGTAAAATTTCCTGTGCACAGTTTTGTTTTGGTTATAGGATGTTTCATTTGTCTTTAGAAGAATGTCTCCATTTCATATTTGATCGTTTCACCACTGCAGACATCCACCTTAATAAAAGGACAAGTGTCTGTGTGTGTGTGTCTGCATATCTATTTGTCCATCTGTTTACTACACCTCTGGCATGGGATTTGTTGTTGTGACCACAAGGGGATGCCACTGAGCCCAAAATCCCAGACACAATCGTGTCAGACACAGATCCGACTTAAAAGTTCTTTTATTAATTAGAATTATCTCCTTCTGATGTACAATTTCCAAACACCACAATCACAAATATTAAACGGGCCTTTCCCTTCTCCTTAAGTGTTGCCCTCTGTCACTTCTTGGTACGACGAGATCCAGGAATACTTCTGGTTCCAGGGCATAACCCACCCCACAGGACGCACTTCCAGGTCAGGCAGAAGCTCCCCAAAGTTGGAAGAACTTCTCTCTGCAGTGCCGCCAGGAACCCCAATAGGGCTGCCCTTCCAAACTATAGGTTCCCATGATACCCAGTGGGGGTTCAAACTGGAACCAAACCAGAGAGCCATTGCCACTTCCCAATTTGGGGGGATAAACTATCGCAGTCCTTCCAATATTGTCTTAGCGTCCCAGTTGGGATAGGAAGCAATAGGCCATTCTATCTGGGTTGCTTCTCCCATTATGTTGCCCATCAATTTTGGCCATATCACTGGGTACGTCATCACTCTCTATCCCAGTGTCGATGCCAGTCCATCCACACTTACATAGTGCTAATGTTTGTGATTTGCCATCTGTTGGAATGAAAAATGTTATGCATTTTATTACTACATGCATTAAAAATTTGCAAAACATGTAGAAGAAGCAGTGTGGTAGCATGATTTCTTGCATCAGCTTGGGCCATGTGGACGAGGTTTATAGCTGTAATGCTGATAAGTAATAATTTTGCGTGGTGGGCAATGAATGAGTGAAAATATTGATAAATCGATATGCACACTGTGAGACCAAAGCCTTGACATGACAAGGCTAGAGTCGCTAAACCAGACCACCACAGTAGCAACCATCACTGCATTTTACCAGCAAAACTCTTCAACTATAAGGGTGGTCAGTTTGACGAGCGACGCCGAGAGGAAGTGATGATAATGAGTGGCTCTATCTGAAGAAGAAAAGGCTGCCCTGAGGAAAAGGGATCAGGTGCTCATTATTATACCAGACCATGTGGACAACCCATGTATCAAATTAAAAAAAGATAAAGTTTACGTGGTGTGGGACATGGCCGGCCTTTTATCCCAGCCAATACCCCCAGGCCGCCAGGTGGAGCCCTGCCTGCAACATAGAGGTGCCCTGAGTTCCAGCAGGGCATCATGGACAGTGGAGTTTTTCATCACAGCCCTGCTGGATACCATGGGAACCTCCAGGGGACGCTGCAGGAAGGCCCAGAGACTATTATGTGCCCTATAAGTACGTCGTAGTCATAGCAACAGGAAGAATGACGTGCTTCCGGGGTGAAGAAGAAGAGTTTTTATCTGACCCGGAAGTGTTCCAGGTCACGTGGACAGAGAGGGCGAAACACTTCCGGGTCAAGGACTATGGGAAATCCCAGACGGGGAACTGAGCTGGGTGGAAGGGTGGCAACACGTCTGGGAGTGGAGGATTGTATTGACTAGTGTATTGATTGATTTATGAGTATTGTAGAGTGGAGGGTGCTTTGTGCACTGTATATTGTTCAAATAAATTATATTTGAACTTTTACCTGGTGTCTGGAGTCAAGTCAGAGGATTCGAGAGGATGATAGCGCCCTCTATCTGTCACAGTGGATTAGTTAGATTTCACAGGTAGCACAGCTTGTTCACAGAAAATAAGACATGTGGCTGCCAATGAGTGAGGAGATGGCAAATGATTGTTAAACAGGATAATAAACCTGTTTGACTTCAATTTAGATTTTAGCATTAATTAATATCCTAGAAATTATTTCTTAATTATAGTAACATTAGAAAGACTTCCAGCATAGTGAGCCAACTGAAGAAGCAGCAACAAACCTGTTAGTTTTTCCTTTGCTTTGTGATCACTATTAAAAAGTGAAAATTAAATTCTTCACCTACAATTAAAATAGAAACTATAGTTAGAGTGTGACTATTGATGCTATATTTATAGCCCATTTTTGCCAAAGGATAATATGGAGTAGGGTGGTGTGATGGTGCAGGGTCTGTAGGTTCAGCTCCGGCTCCTGATCATTGTTTGTGTGAAGTTTACATTTTCTTGCTGTGTCTGGGAGGATTTTCCTGTCAATGAAGATGTGCAGATTGTTATTTTGGTCCTTTGTAGGTGCAGACATGGGGGTCTAAATAGGTGGGTTCTGTAGTGAATTTGTGCCATGTCCAGGCCTGGCACCTGCCTTATTTTCAGTGCTGCCAGGATAGGTGCAGTGCTGTCAATGTAATGTTATGGTTATCTCAAGTAGTCTATGGCATCCTGTGGCCCTGTAATAAAGAAAGCGGATGGATGTATAACATCAAAAAATATTCTACTATATATAAGAAATGTTGAAACATTGATATTGGGGTGACTGCTCCGGCAAAACAAACTGAATTGAACACTTAGCCAATGAATATGCAGTTAGCCTTTTTGTACACTTACACAATTGGCCGATCAATCAGTCAATCATCTATTGCTTCATTTCAGACAATTTAGGGTCATCATAGGCAAGAGGCTATCCCAGCAGGCAATACTGACCTGAATAGGAGAATGCTGTTTATTCAGTCCCTTAAGCTTTATTTTATATAGCAACATTTTCAGCCTCTACCATCACCAGGTACATCATGGAGCAAATCCCATTACAATAAATACACAATCAAACGGAAAAACTCACGAGTACAATAAAATCTCCATCAAATGTCTGTGTGAGTTTGTGCATCAAATTGTGCCTACAGACTTATTGTTGTCCTCTATCTTATGCATGATGCTGGTAGTATTGGCTCTGATCTACATTACCCTATAATCAAATTAAATGAATTTAAAAAACAAAGATAAATTAATGCAATCTTACATATAAAGCAGACTGTAACAATCTTGCGTTCTTGTATGTATGTCATCATCCAGTCGATGCTCGAAACGTTTACTGAAGCGCCATATGTCAGCTGATAAGGAATATATATAAAATCCAACGTCTGTCCATATGTCTGTCCACTTTTCATGAGAGAACTACTTAATGGATTCAGATCGGGTTTTTTTTTGTAGAATTTGCTTGATCATTCCAGTTGATTTTGCGACTTCTGTCATCACGTTAAATATCATAGTTCGCTTGCGGTTCTGATTTATTTGCACAAATCTTAGAGAGACGCAGCAGGCCGAGGGGAGGTTGGCGGGGCGGTGCCCTCCTCACTCATACACCAGCCTCAGGGCTTGTATCTTACCTCCGCTTAGCTAGCGAACGAGAGAACTACTTAACGGATTTAAATCACGTTTTTTTTCTATAATTTGCTTGAACATTCCGGTTGATTTTGCGATTTCTCTCAATGCGCTAAGAATCATAGTTTGCTTGCAGGAGCGATATAATCGTGCTACTCCGAGACAGAGGCTGCGGGCCAAGGGAGGGGGAATCGTGACGTCAGGAGTGGGAAGCCGGGCAGGACCCTTCTCACTCACATGCCAGCCTCCGTTTGAGTCGGTCTAACCTCTGCATTTTGTGTTCCTTGCCTCCGCTTAGCTGGAGATACCTGTTTGTTTATTGATTTTTAAAGTTTTTCCTGTTTCAGTTCTATGTGGGCAGAGCCGCAGGGGACAGCTAGTTAGAAATAAAAACAAGTAGATTTAGACTCTAGGAGGGGCTTGTAAGGTCGTAATGTCAAAAGCAAAGAACACAGCGCTGTGGAATGAGATGAGACGTAGCCCAGGAATGCAAAGTTGAGTCTGTGTTAGATGTCAAACAAACTGAATTAGAGAGAAAGAGCGAAGAGAAGGTCTTCTGCGTTGATTTAGGTGATAAAGGGGGGTGGTTCAGGTGATATCCACACTACTACGTTTTCATTTAAAAACGGCATTTTCAAAGCAAGACATTCTTCATCCACCCTACTGTTTTCACATCGTCTACAAATGTTTATACATTCAGACGTTTGCCTACACCATATATGCGTACATCGGCAGAAAAATTCTTGAAGGAATGATAAAGCGCCAACGGTGGGACTTAAGGGGAAACTGCAGCAAATGGTAAATTATTTGCATTTAATGTTTGTATGCAGAATTCAGACTGTACAAAACACGATTTAAAGGCACACAACACAACTAGAGCCCTGGAGAGCAATTCTTCTGTGTCCGCTATATGGGATTCTGAAGGAGAAATGTTTTACGTTAATGTAGACCCTTCAGTTCTAAGGTCATACTCTGGAATTCAGCAAGATTAAGAGAATTATTTCCCCAGGACAGACTGATGGTGCCCTTAACTAAGTTTTATACTGATTAACCGGAGTGCCATAGGATGTCCAGGAGTTAAAAACGCGCATGCTTTCAATAATGTTTCAGTTCAGCCTGAAACTTTCTTATGAAACTGTGCTAAGACCCCTTGATAGCTTGGTATAACTAAAGGAACCTTCAAATAATCCAGAGTCTGGCAATGGAATACAATTTTTTTCCATAAAGGGTGACCAATCAAGCAATGAGATGTTGTAATAAGCAAAAAATGGATACATAATAACCACAAGGCAAATTGGAGCGTGATTAGAGTCTGTGTTTTTTAGGGTCTAAGTTTTCACCGCTCCACATTGCAATGGCGAGCTTGCGTTTTCAGATGTATGGATCTGCAGAGAATTTTCTAAGGACTCCATTTTTGATCAGGGTAATGTGGATGAAAGGCAAAAACGGGACCAATGTCTGTGTTTTTAAATGACAACTTGGCGGTGTGGATGTAGCCTCAGAAATGGACCACAGCATAGGAGCCACAGAAGTGAGAGGACATTCACCAAGAGCTTTGAAAAGAACCTCTTAGGCATGAAGAAGATTTGCACCAGAAGATTGAAGATTGTTAGCTGCACATTCAGTGTGGTGTGAGTGTGTCCATAGTAATGTTAATGATGGTAAAATAATGGACAAATGACAAACTAACACGCTCTTTAAGACAAATCACCGTTTCCATTCATTTCAGTTTAATCTTCTGTCGCACTCTTTATTGTAAGGAGATAGTGAGCTCGTATTCACATGTACATTCATAACACAGCAACAGAAGAATATATTAGTAGAATTTAACATTTTCGTATATAACCACACATGTATAGTTAAATGAAATGTATTGAAGGGACCCATAAAATCTGACTCAACTAACAAAAAATTCACAGTGGTGTAAAGTTTTTAAATTTAGTACATCAGTTTAAGTTAATCTTTATATGAAATACAGTATATCTTCAGGTTTAGGCTGTTTTTCTGTTCACGTCTCAGCTATATATTGTCAAGGAAATTCCCATTCCTTCATGATTTCTTTGGAAGTTTTACAATCATCCAAAGATAAACACTTCCAACAGACTGGGAATTGTATAAATGCTCAGCTTTTCCATACATTGACCTTTTCCTCATGGGGTTTACTGTATTCATAAAAGTTTAATCAGAAAGGAAGCACAAAGACATTCTACCTCCCCCAGTCTCGTTTCTCCATAGACTTCATGCAAATTACCTGAGGCCCTTCATGATACTAAATATGTTTTTTTATGGGTTGAATCGAATCAGTTTAAAGACCTTTTCTGTACATTTGTAGGCCCTCTTGTACCCAAGCTACATTTTCGTTATTTAAAGTTAGACAAACCGACTTTATTATTGCACACTGATTTTGATTCAAATTTTTTCTGGGGCCATCACTGATTCAAAATTTTACTCTTTATTACTATTACTGCTTTATTATTCATTTAACAATTTGATTAATTTTATTTACTTAGAGCATCACTTACCAATCCATTCATCCATCCATCTTCTATGTCATCAGTTTATTGAACCTGCTTAATCCACTGACAGGACCAATAAGTGCTGTGTATCGATCAATTCATCCATCCATTCGTATTCAGATTCAGTCAATGCAATCCAGTGTTGGGCAGACCGCATGTATCACAGCAGGATCAGAAGCCAGCCTGGACATCGCATTACTCCATTGCACAGACAAGCATGCACAGCTTCACAGACTCACATCACTCAATGTTCCTGATGGATCGTCAATAGTTAAACTAATACACATATTTTCTGACGTAGCAGTGTGACAGTGTGGGTCGGCTGCACACTTCCAGTTTCCTCCCTGGAGCCTCTTGAACCCGGTACTACTGGTAATGACCCAAGGGATGAGCCAGTGGAGGAGGGCACTCACACAAAGCAAGTGGTTGGTGCATAAAGGTGCCTTTGTTAAAAATAGTCAAAAACATAGTGTCCAAAACAGTGCAGTGCAAGAATTCAATAAATAAATAGTTAATGGTGAAGGTTAAAATAAAACAAAAAATAATCATTTTCAAAATTAAATTAGTGCAGGAAGCTGTCCATTAAAAACATGAGCCCTTGTACACTCCTGTAGAAATGAATGTCTCTTTAGCTTAACCTCATATGGACTCTTGCAACCGAGGTGGCACCTAATTAGCAGTTCAGCCAACCTTCCACGTCGGCTACTAGGCTCAGACCCCTGCGGCCTTCTGTGGCGCCAGCAGGGTACTACGCTGAGCCCCAGACTCCTGCTGCCAGGCTTGCGGCCCTGTGGTCCATGGCTCCACCCGCAAGATGCTTCACTGAGCCTTCCGATACCTCTGAAGCTTCCACTGCCTTTTTCCCAGTCTTACGCAGGGTCGCCCAAACCGAACAACGCCTCAGTCACTCCAGCACCCTGTTCATTCAACTGAAGTGGCCTCCTTCAGCCCCTGAGCCGTCTGCCGCACACTCCTTTGAGGGACTTCCACCCGGCTGCCTGCCTTCTCTCTCTGTCTCATTTGCTTACTTGCACTGGATCTCTCTGCCTCCCGCCTTGTCTCCATTTTGTTCTTTAACCTTGTTCCTTTTCTCTTCATTCTTCTTTCATTTTCCTTCCAATTCCCCCCGAATTGGTCTTCCATTTCTTGTGCAGGCTCATCCTTATTGGCCTCTGTGGGCATAAAGTCCGAATTGCACACTGAAGGAAACCGATGAAGCAATTGAGACAAACTGCACCCTCACGTGCACCCTCTCATCCCAATTACTCCACCAACGCCCCACAGCTGTGTAAGTGCGCACACCCACGGAGATCGAGTCAGAAACTTAATTATCCATCCATTGTCCAACCCACTGAATCCAAACACAGGGTCACAGGGGTCTGCTGGAGCCAATCCCAGCCAACACAGGGCACAAGGCAGGAACCAATCCCGGGCAGGGTGCCAACCCACCACAGGACACACACAAACACCAAGCACACACTAGAGCCAATTTAGAATCTCCAGTCCACCTAACCAGCATGTGTTTGGACTGTGGGAGGAAACCGGAGCGCCCGGAAGAAACCCACACAGACACGGGGAGAACATGCAAACTCCACGCAGGGAGGACCCGGGAAGCGAACCTGGGTCTCCTAACTGCGAAGAAGCAACGTTACCACTGCGCCACTGTGCCGCCCCAATTAATTATTTATTTATTAAAAATCAGCCACCTTTTTCTAAGCTGCAGACTCGTTATATCAAGGCAGGAAACTATGGATTGAATACTCACACTTCACATATGCTTTGACAATACTGAGGTTCAGATTTATGCAGTCTGTGTCGGAGTGGTGATGCTACTCAGAGAAGTATCCGTCCTTCCATTATTTGATCTTCTTTGTCCAATTTTTTTTTGCAAATAAATTTTTATTGAAGAGAATTAGTGGTCACAACCCAGTCCCAACCCTGTGATGGAAATGAATAAACATTATCGAAGAAAGTGATTAAATGGTGCCTGCATGACTAATCATAAAGGGCAGCGGTTCACTGCCTGATGAACAAAGAAAAGCAGCATGGAGGGTAAGTTTCCATCATCACTATCTACCAGATGACCAATCTCCCATGAGCTTGTTGACTGAAAGTCACTCCTTGATGTTGGAGCCACACCCTCCATTAATCCTCAGTGCTGAAAGTTCAATGAGGATTAGGTTAAAGGAAGAAGATCTCTAAGAATCAACAGAGACAGAGCAGGGAGATACCAATGGGAGGCCAGTACCAGTTAGGTAGCGATGATACTTATAGAGAACAACCTCTGAGAGAGAGTGTGGAAAGGTCTTAAACAGGGGTTCTTAACCCGTGGTCTGTGGACCCCTAGAGGATCCATGGGTGGGTTTCAGGGGGTCCGTCAGGGTCAGATAAAAATTAACATTTATATTCACTATACAATCCAGTACTGTTGATTTTTCTCCCATGAATTTTCTTGCATGATTTTTTTCGTGCGTTACGTCTTTTGACGTTATGTTTCTCGCATATTATTTTTCTCGTGAGTATTTATCTCACCTAAGCCTTATGCATGAGTTACATACTTGTGAGAAAAATAACGCACAAGAAAAATAACGGTGAGAAAAAAGTTGTGCAAGAAAAATCATGCGAGAAAAATAGCGGTCACCATACTGCCCTCCCCCTTGTCCCAACCAATGGGACTTTGTGTATGTCATATATGTATGAGACAATCAAATCTCGATAAATAAAGTACATTATATTCATTGCATGCAAAGTTGTGTTTATGTGAATATTTCTGTGGAAGGGTCCATAGCTTTCATCAGATTCTTAAAGGGGTCCGTGACTCAAAAAAGGTTAAGAATCACTATTCTAGAAGAAGAATACCTATGAGGCAAGAGAGACATTTGGAGAGAGAGGACTGAAGAGGGGGAATTCAAAACAGCAAGTCAATAGGGTGTGATAGTCGAACAATTCCAAAACAAATGGAGGAAGTTTACTGGGGACATTTAAGGAGCAGAAGTGACAAAGAGGATCAGATGATAAACCCATAGCATGCATATATGGAGTAAGGTATAAGTGATGGGCAAAATTAAACAGAGTTTGCTGATGATTGGGGTTCTTGGAGAACAGTTATATTGTCAAAGGTGGTGCTCCATGTCAAGGTAATGGAGGAATGGGGAGATCATGCTGCCACACAGAATACCCTTATAATCCAATTTAGTGTCACATAGTCAAGAGGCAACCCAGGCAATGCTGAGTACAAAGCAGGAACCATCTCTGTATGGGCAGAGCATGAACACTCACACACAAGGGGACAATTTATTGTCACTTGCAGACACTTCTTTAGGATGTGAGAGGGCAAACAAATGCCTGGAGGAAACCTACAAAGGGAACATTCAGATTACATACAGATTGTGATCATCCTGAATCACAATGAGCTAAAATAAAGTTCTACATATCTATATATAAGTCAATGTGTGTCTGATAGATAGATAGATAGATAGATAGATAGATAGATAGATAGATAGATAGATAGATAGATAGATAGATAGATAGATAGATAGATAGATAGATAGATAGATAGATAGATAGATAGATAGATACTTTATTAATACCAATGGGAAATTCACAAATTCTGTATATATGTTCCAGCATCACTTCCGAACGGATTTTCATGAAACTTGGTACACATGTTTCTCATTGGTCGACTAAAAATACTGAAGGGTGAAATCAACCCTAACCCACCCTAAACACAATTACATAGAAATATATTTTTTCAGTCTTCTTTATAAATTAGGGACTTCACGTTCTTAAAAGCGAAATAGAAGCAACTAGTAAGATATACATATATTAAGAAAACAGGAAGAGAGCAAAACTAAACTGAGGCCTCCACAAGATTACAAGAATGAGAATAAAACAAGTAAAAGGTAAAACCATGGCCTCTGTTCATTTGAAAAGCATTCAATGGCTTGCCTTCCCCTAGCTACAGTAAACAAGTCTAGTGGCCTGTTTCCTTTTTAATAGGTATTGACAATTCTCTGTAAGAAGTATCAAAGCGTTAGTGCAGGAGAAGCCATTCTGAGTCTGGGAACATGAAGCAGCTCCAGTTTTTATTGTAACTTGTCCCCTAATCAAAGACTAATTCATGAAGTTTCCGTTTCAGTTGAACTCCTTGCTTAATGAGAGTTCCCAGCCAACAGGGCTCACTGATGTCTTGTTCTCATTCATTTATAGCTGCTTGGATTGTTTAAAGTGTGTTTTGAGGCCTTTCTACTTCCTGTTAATGTGTTTCACACATTTTCAGAGGTGTAATGTGTGGTGAAGTGAGTTAGGGGCCTGTAGCAGTGCAGGGTTTAAAAAAAATATTGAGATAGCTCAAGGCCGTGAGTGTAGATGTGCGGGAGGAAAACCATGCAGCTGCAGAGAACTTGATGAGGGAATTTGGTAATTACTTGTAACATGCACACAGACAATTAGCGCATCTGTTCTTCATCAAGGCTCGGTGTGTCATCTGTGTGTTGTAAGTGCCATGGTGGATGGACTGGCATAGCGTAGGGCTTGTAGTTTCAAAAGGTTACCCTGTCGGAGTGTTTGGGTTCTGCCAAGGGGTGCTGTTGCGAATAAACCACCCTGAAAGTGCCAAGGCTGTGGCTCCAGAACTACATTTGGGTTTATTATAAAAGGAAGCCATCTCGCTTCAAGGGTTGAGTCAGAGTCGGGAAGCAGAAAGAAAAACTCAGCTGGAGGAGTGGAAGAAGGTATTGTGTTCATTGAAGATTGTGGTGTTGACTCTGAAAAAGAAAAGTATTATAATTAAAAAAAACATTTATTTGCACCCAGGATTGTCTTGGTGTAGTTGTGTCAGGGATTTGAGGACTCAGTTGCGCCCCCTGGAGGTCACAGTGTTAAAATGCTGCTGCAACCATATTCAGTTTTGGGATATTTGGCATTCCCAAGAGACATTAATGTTAACTTACTTTAGTTATTCATTTAGATGTTCAGTGAGATGTTAGGAGCTGTGCAGCCTGCCCTGTGGTTCTGCGTAGCCATGTCAGTGTAGTTAGGCACGGTTCCTGTTTGGGGTGTACTGAAGACTGAAAATGATGTCTCCTGGGGCTCACTTTATGGCAGGTCCTTTCTCTTTCTTTTAACTGGGCGTAGACAGCACTGTTTCGTCCATCCATCCATCAATCCATCCATTATCTTAACTTGTTCATCCAGGGTACGGTTGCGAGGCAGCTGGTGCCTCTCCCAGCAAGCATCGGGTACAAGGCAAGAACAACACCTAGACAGGATGCCAGTCACACCCTTTATTCAAATGCATCTTTTTGTGGGTGTAGCTTCCATTTTATTCAACCTCATATTGACTGCAGAAGTACCATTATAAGTGAGACCCCACATACAACTGGCAGCAGAGCATCATTCACTTTTACCACTAACCCAAGAATAAACTGGTTTTACAAAATGGCTTTTCCTTTGCAACAGTTTATGTTTATTTGTATACATGTGTTGTGTTCTCTGCACATATGACACACATTTATGTTTAACTGGGGTCTTTTCAGGCAAGTATTCATCCATAGTAGGTTTGTTTATGTGTTGTGACCACAGTGCTTCTGTCTGTTATAGCAGGTTAACAAGCACTCCATTACTCTTTGCTCTTTAAGTCCCCACCTTACTCTGAGCTCCGCCTTCATGAGGCATTGGATTGGTTTAGAAATGTGACAATCAGTGAGCCATCTAACTGTTCCAGCCCACTTTTAAGCACAATTCACTCAATTCACATATTCCAGATGTATGTTTTATATGTCGGACTCTGCAAGACTAGTAGGCAGTTGCCTCTGAGAAGTAAAAAAAAAGGGAATTTGATAAATATTTTACCCAAGTGTTTGTAAATAAATAAATATATTTAATGCCTCAGGCAGAAGTAGAAAACAAAGTCAGATTTTAAAATGAAGTGTGGGGGGCATAGTAGCGTACAGGTAGCACTGCTGCCTTGCAGTAAGAAGGCCTGGGTTCATGCCCTGGGCCCTCCTGGTGTGAAGTTTGTATGTTCATCTCGAGTGGGTTTTCTCCCAATGTCCAAAGACCCGAGTATGTGATTGGGTGTGTGTGTGTGTGTGTGTTCACCTTCCAATGGACCAGCACCCTGTCCATGGTCTGTTCCTGCCTTGTACCCTATGCTGGCTGAGTGAGGCTTCAGCCCCCTCTACTAGCCTGGTCTGGATTAAGCAGGTTAGAAAATGACACGACAAAATGAAGTGTGTTGGGTTTTTGGTATCTATTGTTATTTTTCTAACGTTTGTTTGAACCTTTACTGCACCTACTTATATTTTGCTAATGTTTACAGGTTGTGTCATTTTTATGCCGTATTGTTTGTTGTTGTCATGTCGACGGTGCTGTGTCTGACATCATTATTCCTGTCAGGTTATTTAAGATGGCTCACACATTATTTAGTGTCCACATTTCTTAAAAAATGGGCGGCACGGTGGCGCAGTGGGTAGCGCTGCTGCCTCGCAGTTAGGAGACCCGGGTTCGCTTCCCGGGTCCTCCCTGCGTGGAGTTTGCATGTTCTCCCCTTGTCTGCGTGGGTTTCCTCCAGGCGCTCCGGTTTCCTCCCACAGTCCAAAGACATGCAGGTTAGGTGGATTGGTGATTCTAAATTGGCCCTAGTGTGTGCTTGGTGTGTTTGTGTGTGTCCTGCGGTGGGCTGGCATCCTGCCCAGGATTGGTTCCCTGCCTTGTGCCCTGTGTTGGCTGGGATTGGCTCCAGCAGACCCCTGTGACCCTGTGTTAGGATTCAGTGGGTTGGAAAATGGATGGATGAATGGATTTCTTAAAAAACAACAGATAATATCTCTCTTTATGTTTAAATTTAGTTAGGCTTTGGATTTCTTCGGATTCGTTTTTGCCTCTTTACTGTGGTGATTACTGTTTTATATTAATTTTTTTGGAAGTTTTCCTTAAGCTCAGAAAATAATCCCAAGTAGTTACAAATTTAATCCTGTTAATTCTGACACCATCTTGTTTCAGTAATAGGTTCCACCATTTTGAGAGCTGCCCTGGTAGTGCTCCCATGATCCACCAGTCATATGTGTCAATGACTTCATTCAGAGTGATTAAGGTCTCTCCTCGTAAGCCCAAAAGTATCCAGGATTGGATAAACTTACTGGCCATTACAAGCAATTCTGTCTTTGCTATTTTGGTAATTGGTCCCTGCTTGACATAACACCTTGAATTTTGATTTCACTTTAGGGGTTTTGATTATTAATTGTGGACTTCAGCTTTGTTTTCTGGTCCTTCCATTCAAATTTCTTACTCCTACCTTTGAGATAGTACATCTGTTCTCTTCTCTTTTTCTTTGCATTTTGGTATTGCCCACTTAATTTCACTGTCTACCCTCAATGGCTCCTGCTCATCTCTACTACAGCCCTTCCATGTGTGCCTGTAAAACCTCCTTCTCTTGATCCAAACATCACTTGCCCTTTTTAATCAGTGTTGTATAGTAATAAAATGCAAAAACTTCCAATATTGAATACTTTTTATTGACATTGTAGTAATAAAGGCCTGATGTGATATAACCAAGAGTTTTGAGGGAAACGGTCAGGTCAGATTGAGTAGCATGCACTGGTGGTTCTATTCAATAAGGGCGCGCACAAAAAGGCGAGCTTCAAAAGGGCGACCTCAATTGGGCGTGGCGAATAAAGGCAAACACAACAAAATTATTACAGAAAATTTATTAGATAAAGGCAATGATTGAACGTATAAAAAGGCTAAAGGAAGAATATTAAAACATCCAATTAATTAATGCATGAACTTCTAACGAACTATTTCTAAAGCTCTCTATATTTCGTTGTTTTCTGCTCTTACTCATTGTTGGGTTACACTTGAAGCTGTAGATTATGTGCAATGCCACGTAGATATTTTATTATTTATTATTATCTACTATTATTATCTATCTATTATTATCTAAATTATCTACGAACGCCTTTATTCGCAGCGCTCAATTGAGGTCGCCCTTTTGAAGTTCACCTATATTTATGCGTGCCGTTATTCGCCTCGCTCAATTGAGGTCGCCCTTTTGAAGCTTGCCTATTTGTGCGTGCCCTTATTGAAGGATACCTGCACGGTGTGTTGCTGCACCTCCTCCGACGCACATGATGCAACAGCTCAGGATCCTGGCTGGCAACCACCCCAGGCACACTCGCGGCCCAGTCCCATCCTCCGGAAATGACCCTATATCTGCCGCAGCCAGGTGTTACGTGGGTGACCCCTTGGCCTGGTCCAGCCACTCGGGTCCCCAACAATGAGGATCCTGTGAGCTTGATCAACCTCGAGGAATCACGCCACATGGCCGTAGTGCCGTAACTGATGCTTCCTCACAATGCAGGTAATATGCCTCATTCGGAACTCCACGAGCAACCGCTCATTGGACATAAAGTCAAACCAGCAGTATCCAAGGATTCTCCACAGAGACACAGTACCCAAGGAGTCCAGTCTTCATCTCAGGTCACTGGAAAGCGTCCATGCCTCGCAACCATATAGCAAGACAGGAAGCACCAGGAATCTAAAGACTAGGACCTTCGTCCTTTTGCAGAGATTTTGGGAGCGCCACACAATCCTTTCCAGCGACCTCATGACCCCCCGTGCTCTCCCAATCTGTCTACTGACTTCATAGGAAGAGTCACCAGAGACATGAATGTCACTGCCGAGGTAAACTTTACAAAGGTTATTCTGAGAATCACTTGAAATGGAAGAGGTAAGATAAGACCAGAAAGTGTCAGATTGTGACTTCAGTCCATTAATGTTTGTCTGAAAATAATATGCTAATAACAGCCATCATGGGTTTATAATGAGACCATCCAGCAAAGACAATCAATTAGACTTTTTTGAGTAGGCAGCCTGAGTAAATTTAATAACAAAGGAATTCATGTTTTCTAGTATGAGAAATGAATTTGTGAGATGATATCTTTTAAAGGTTTTGCTTTTGGCTTTTGTCTTCTGTTTCATCCTTGACCCTAAGTCAGTTGGTTCTTTTTTCTCAGCTGTTATTATATAAATGCTGCTTGTCCAGATTAGCTTCTCCTTGCACTTCGGAGGTAATCTTGGCTTCACTCACAGAGCAAATATTCGGCCTTTTTGATCCTTTCTCTTTGAAAAGATGAAATTGATTACAACAAGTAAGGGAAAAGTAGACAAAGATAAGGATTAATTAAGATTTGATTATAGCCATTAACAGCTTATTCATGGATCACTGCAACTCATTTTGAAATGGAACAAATCACTTCAGTCATTTCAAATGATTTATTTAACGTTTAACAAAAGAATTTTAGTAAAAACTAAGCAACAGAAATACTCTCTAAAGGAATATAAATCAGCATATTTCAATCATATTTCAATCATCTTAACGACTCGTCACGTTGCTCGATTTTTAAAGTAATTTTCAGTTGCAGAATTCATTTACATATCTTGGTGAGTTGGAGGAGTTGCAGTCCACTTCTGTGACTGTCAGTCCTCTAGTCTAACATCCCCAGACAGTCTGCGACTTACACTGACAGAATCAAACTTAGTCTTAAGTCAAAGGGGTGAGCTTGTGTGTGCACGAGAATTGATAGCCAACAAGCGCTGACTTGGAAATACAATGCATATAATGCAACTACAGAGAGGCTTGTCTGTCTGATGTCTCATGTCTTACATACTACTACAGATAAAAAAAAAAACAACTCACCCTACCTGGGAAGCATTCATACAGCACTGGGCTCTGTCAGGCAGCACGTTATTGGCTCTCAGCAAAAAAGGGGTGAGCTTGAAATATTTTGGAAATGCAAAACTTTGCTGAAAAGTAGTCGCGCAATTGAGTAATTTGACATATCCTGCAATTCCTAGTCATGTAATCTGACATCCTCATGTGACCATGTGACGATGCGGGTTCGGCTCAATGCTCCCATCGGCTGTTAGGGAGCCCTTGAACCCAACACTGTCGGTAATGTCACCGATGAGCTAGACAGTGAGGCAATAACAATGAGCAAGGGGATGGTGTAACAAAGTGCAAAGTGCTTTTATTAAAAGACAATCAATAACAGTCAGTGTTCAAATAAAAGTGCTGTGCAGTTCATTCAACAGTTCAAATAAATAATCCAATAAAAGAAACGTGTGGAGGTGTTGTGATATGAGATTTTACATATAACTTGATGAATATTTTGTACTGTATATCTTTATTTGTAATTTAGACAAAGCAATGTAATTTAGTGTATACAAACCCCCCATAGGAATGGGTCTGTTTGAATTTTATGACAGGATTTAGGGGATGTGTGTTTTAAAGCAGTTTGGTAAGTGTTTCCTTGCTAAAGTCATTTCTACCCCCGCAAATAGGCTAAGGTGTACTTTAACATATGGTTTGGGGGCAGGTGTTAAGATGTTCTATTTCCCCCATTGGTCTGAGGTATGGCTGTTTGGAATTGGCTTGGTTCAGAAGCCTTTAACTACCATGATGTGCTATTGGCTCTCGGGGTTGGACAGAACATCTATAAATGTATGTGTTTAACCTCAGTATCTCTCTCTTACCAACCAACATATGATGAAGAAGCATCTCTCTTGCTAACCTGTGATGATGAAGAGAACACAATGAACAGCACAGCTCAGTAGCCATTTTGAACAGACATGTGGCTGAAAGCTGAGCACCAATGATGCCTTAACTAGAGACATTTAAGTAACCACAAATCTGTGTGCCACCTGAACTACATATCATCATTTAATCAGGTTGTATGGTTGCCAATATTCAAATGTACTTTGCATTTTGTTATTATTTATGAATATTATCAATAATACTAATACATTGTTTAAACTGTAACTTAACTTCTGCTTGTTTTTTTTACTACATCTAATTGCCTAAGGTTATAGATATAAAAGGGAAGGTGGGGATAAGTTATATACAATAATACCTTATAAACAGTGGTAAGTCTGTGAGATTAGGCATTCTAAGGCTACATATTAATAATACAATAGGGGAAAGTAGAGCAATATATATATTACTTTAAAGAAGACAAAACAGGAGGTTAAAAACAAAACAATCCTTTAAAACGAGGTTAAAACATTCTTTCAGGAAACAGTCTTTAAAAACAAATGACAAGCCCGGTGCTTCTTCTGTTACCCTGGTGGCTCCCCTGCTACTCCCATCTGGGCTGCTCAACAGGAGAGATGCTCTCATTGCAGCTGACCTTCTACCTACTTCTGCTACTACTGTCAGTCACCTTTCCAATCCCTGGCTCCGTTCGGCTCCCCCTGACAGCGACTTGGGAATTCCTCCAACGGCCAAGGCTCTCACGTGGAGGACACCACATTCCAAGTCCTGACTCCCGCTGCCATCCGTGGCATCAAGTGGAGAGTCACCCGTCTTCTGGTCACTCCTGTCCTTCCTGAAACAAACTCTGCGGGAGTGACAACAAATACCAAGCCCTGGGTGTTGGCCTAACACCCAGGCTGCCTGCTCAGCTGCCAAGAGCCTGTTCACACTCGCTTGCTTCCTGTACCCTCTGTCTCTCACTCGCTCACTCACTCACTTTCTGCTTCCTTCTGCAACCTCCGTCTTTATTTCTTCCTCGTTCTCTTTTTCTTAATCCTTTATCTCCTCTAACTGTCTCGGGCTTCTCTATATATGCAGAGAGGACATGGCAGCTGCAGCCCATTAGCCACAGGAACAATCACAGATGTGGGCAGTCTCTCACCTGTGCACTTAGGTGAGAAACGCTCACACCACAGATCGCCCTGCAGCTCGCTACAACCACCACACCCCCTCGCTAAGCCGGGAGCGCGGTGATTTAAAAACGAAACGGCCTTTGCTGGAAGAGCTGTGGACCCATAACACCACAGACCAGATCAGCGATTGGATTCTATAAGTTTGACATCTTCTGCGACTAGTAGTGAATAAGAAAGAATTAGAGTAAGATACCTTTATTGTCACTGAACAAAACAAAGAAATATTGTATGGAGTAAGTTTATAGATGCCTTAGATAAAGGTATATAAGTGTAGACAATAAATTACAAGAAGTACAAATTTAAAAGTGAACATTATACTATGAGAAACACAGTTCTGTATTAACAGTTCCAAATATACACAGAGTTAAAGTAAAGGGAAATATGTAAGCATCCATATTACTAACTGAGAATGGTAAACCGGATGGCATGGACGCAGGTACATGGCGATGGGACAATGAGACATACTGCGCAGGCGCGTACAGCGCGCGTCTCATAAACCGCACAGCGAAGTCGTATCCACCGCGAACGAAGGAGTCACGGCCCAAAAACAAAAGAGCTCAACTGACGTGAATGAGAAATGAAGCAACAACGCGCCCTTAGCTAACAACTAACGACACAGCCATACAAAAAAGAGGATTCTGCGCTGCAGACCAGATTCAGACGGAAGAGGCTACGGCGGCCCCACAGGTCCACAATGATAGTACGGAAGGCGCAGGCATCACCGCCATATTGTGGGTGGCACTACTACGGAAGGCGCAGGCGTCACCGCCATATTGTGAGTGGCACTACTGCGGAGTGAAGTTTGGAATAATGTGCTGCTTGGGATTGTACAAACCGCTGAACGCTTTACACTGAATTCAAACACAATACAGCTCAACGATACAAACACGAGCCCACCTAGATAAGATCAATGAACGCAGGCGCCAACAAAACGTCTGAAACTGCGGAAGCAAAGTGGGCACGGCTCCAAGATGAACAAGCTCGACTAATGTATTTCAGGATACCCAACTCCGGGGGTAGGCGAACGAAGCAAGCAGGGGCAGAGCCCCCCTTGTAAATAGATAAATAATAAATGAAGTCACAGTGAGAATTACAGTCAATGTAATGGTCATGAGTTCCACAGGGGGTCATATATAAGTGTGTGACTATGTGTGGTTGATGAAGAAGTTCAGTTCAATCAGTGGTGGCTTCTGTTATACAAAGGGGCAGTGATCTCTGTGCATTTAATAGGCTGATTACTTTAGGGTCAAAGCTGTTTTTCAGCCTGGTAGTGTGGGCTTGCAGGGCTCTGAAGTGTCTGCTAGAAGGCAGAGGAGTGAAAATGCTATGGCGACAGTGGGCTGGAACTCTACAAATGTTGTTTGCTTTTCTGCTGCAGCGGGTAGTGAAGATATCTCCCAGTTATGGTAGCTGAGTGCTAGTAATTCCCTCAGCCGTTTTGATGATAGACTGGAGGGTCTTTCTGTTCTCAGAGGAGCAGCTAGAGTACCACGCGGTAATGCAGTACGTGATGACAGACCCTATGGTGCACCCGTAGAAGTTAACCAGCAGCTGTTGTGGGAGTTGTACTTTATTCGAACTCCTCAGAAAGTGAAGCCTCTGAAGACCTTTCGTGGCCATTGCTGTCGTGTTAGTTGTCCATGACAATACCAGCTTTACTCATCAATAACTTGGATAATAAATGTGTCTTAAATTAAAATTGATTTCTCCACAAGTTGCAAGTCGAAAATGAGTCTCCAACATTATTTTAGGTACTGGACACAAATGCCAGCTTGTAAACCAATGGGTTTTTGAAACCTTCACTTGCTTTCACTTGTTTCCTTCTTTGATTAAGTGATTAAAGCTATTGCCCCTCGAATCTGTGGAGACCTAGATTCGATTTCCAAGTCAAAGAAAACGCAGTGCATGTTATTTCATTCTTTAAGTCTGGACTCTTTACTCCAATTTACTTACATGTTTGATAGAGAAAGAGGTTAGGCTTATTTGACACTAAATTGGATTTTTGTGGATATGCTCATAATGAAAGCTATCAGGACAGGCTGACATCTCAAACAGAGTTCCAGACGTGTTCCCTTTGTTTCTGGAGTTCTCCATAAAATATCACGAAATAAATGAATCTTGTTTGGAGACCACCTGGCATGAACACCTCTGCACTGCATGTTTAAAGTAGATCTATGTGTTGTTGTTTTATTTATTAAAATCAATTTTTTATATTACATAAAGGAAAAATTAATCAGCCATGAAAATCACGGCAACATAATCATGAAAATAGTGACAAAAAGCAACCTCCAGTCGGCAGAGAGAGGGACATAACAAAGACAGGAAGCTCCAGACAGAGAAGACATCCAAAGATCAAAACTGGAAACGCAACACCAACCATGGACCAGCCAAGTCCTGATGAACACACAGTGGCCTGCCACCTCTCTTTATTGGAGACAGATGAACCGATGATCTGTGCTATTGAAGGTTCAAGCAAGATTACAACAACAACAGCGACAACATTTATTTCTATAGCACGTTTTTATATAAATAATGTAGCTCAAAGTGATTTATAAGATGAAGAAAGAATAAAAGAAAAATATAAAAAATAAGAATAGGCAATTCTAAGTAACAAAGAATAAAGTAAGGTCCAACGGCTAGGAGGACAGAAAAACAAAATCTGCAGGGGTTCCAAGGCCACAAGACCACCCAGCCCCACCGGGTATTCCACCTAGCAAAAATGATCTCAATCAGTCCTCATGGTTTTCAGGCTTCACGTGGAAGAATTAGATGATGATGGTCATGTGGACATCCGTCCTTCAATCTATCAATGTAGGGACTGCACGGTGCGATGATCAGGTGGTGGTGGTACAAATCGCCATCATAAAAAACTGGAAAAAGAACAGTAGAGAAAGTAGGGGTTAATACGAATTGTAGGGCCATAATAAAAATGATAATCAAATGGATATACAGAATATCAGGGTTACACTAAAATGAAGCTCTAAGAAATCCCTGTTAAAATAATGAGTTTGTAGCAGGATTTCCAGACATTTTAAGCGAGAGAGAGAGAGTTAAATGATTTCTGGTAAAAGGCTTGGACTAATTTAGCAGCAATCACAGATTTTATTTTTATAATCTCTTAGGCTACTTAGAAAAATGAAGGCAAACAAGTTCACATTATGTCAGTACTCACATCCTCACATAACTGAACTGCAAATAGCTTTTCCGACACACCTAGTGTTTGAAAATGCAGCCAGGGAGTTAAATTCAGAATGACACTTGACAATATTTTCTGTCAGCGTTACAGAGATGCTTGTTCCATGTAGTCTAAGAGGCACAAAGAAAGAAAGAAAAAGGACCAACTGAGAAGGCCTTCTTGCTGGGAAAGCTGAAGAAGCTAACATGAGTGTAGCATGGAGCTACAGTTTGTTTTTAATAATTCTTCTGGCTTTATATTGTGTCTTTTTTTGCCTCTTATATTTTGATTTAAAGTGATTCTGATACTGCACTTTAAAAATGATTTAAAACACATTTAATGACGTTCAGTAATTTTCACATCTGTATTCAATGCCATCTTGTTCTTTATGGGCGCTGCCATTTGTGGTGTGGTGTTAGTGGCATCACTATGGTCATTGGGTTTGGAGGTCACATCTTGAGACATTAGTGGCACAAAGGTATAAAACGTCACCACTTTATACTCCTGGGTCATCTGAGGTTTGGATGAAACCAGTTTTTGTGTGTTGTGCTTTACTTTTTATTTTTTTGAAGTGGTTTACAGACATCTTGCTTTACTTTCGCGACTATCCTTTTTTGGTTTCTGATTTAGGCTTTGCCAAAAGATAGGACTGACTTTTTGGTCATGAACTTTGGTTTGGTTTTCTGTTACGATTTGCAGCTTTCTTCATTTTTTCCTAGGTTTTTACACATAAAAATAGAAACCGTTTAGTTTTGTCAATTTCTCAACCCAACAAGTTCAATGTTGCTATTTGGTCTATGATTTAGTACTTTATTTAAAAGTTATTAATTTTTTGCACCAATACTTTCAGTGCCATTTTGTTTTGTAATTTGAAGTCGCCATTTTGAGGAATTAGCATGCTCTTTCACTATGGTATTTCCCATAATCCATTGGGCATACATGATCAGTGACGTCATTATGTGCGATGGCATAAACGTTACCATGCGAGTTTCTTCTTTATCCGTGATTTGGATAACTACATTGCAATTATGTGTGATACATATCTGAGTTTATTTTTAACTCCCGCTTGTACTTGTTAATGATTCCTTTGGTTAACGTTGGCTTTTGTTGATAGGTTATCTTTGATCTTTCAGTATCGAGCTTGATTTGTTTTCCTGGCCATGACTTTCTCCCTGTCCTTTCATAAAAAAAAAAAAATAATATACTGACTTATCCTCCAGTCAATAAAATTTCTGATTTACGTTTCATCTACTGATCATTATTTAAAAAATCTATCTGCCTTTATCTTAATGCATAACAACATACCTGTAAAAAAGAAGCACTGGCAATGAGAACTGTTTAGGTGCATAGCAGAGAAAGACTTGAGGATCGTAGTAAGAAAAAATGGAGAGAATTCAATTCAAATTTTTCTGCCCTTGCGGTAAAACAAAACGGTCAAACTTTAATGAAGTATAACGAGTGACTATTTATTGGGTACATCTCATTGGACATATTCTGTTTGATTGAGGCCGGGTGCTGGTTGAGCCTTGTGCATTAAAATGAATTATTTGTTGTTGAAATCATTCCAGGGCTTTTTTATATTCGTGGCACAGATTATTACCCTGATGATAAATAAATCTCTTCACAAATAGATAGATAGATAGATAGATAGATAGATAGATAGATAGATAGATAGATAGATAGATAGATAGATAGATAGATAGATAGATAGATAGATAGATAGATAGATAGATAGATAGATAGATAGATAGATAGATAGATAGATAGATAGATAGAACTTTATTTGTCCTAAGATTGAAATTTGGGTTTAACAGAAGCTCTTTAAATAAATAAATAAATCAATAAATAAATATATTCAAACACTTTGGTCTGAACACACACCTGAATAATAATGATAATAATAATTATTTACTTTATATAGCCCTTTTCCTCCTAACTGGAAGGCAGCAGCAGTAGAATGACTAAAAAGCCAGAAAATTAAAAGAAAGAAAAGTCCTTACTTGGCAGACCCAATCCCAGGGAGGGTTTATGCAGTCGTATTGCTGTTGATATAAAGGAGCCAAAGTAGTGAGACCAAAGCAAACTTTCATTACCAAGATTTGATTTGAATGAAAGAATGACTGACAAAAATGGGTTTTGGAATCCACCAACTGAGAAACAAAAGGAACATTTCATTGGCCTTTTAAAGCCATCGTTCCATTGACAAAAGTTATGACCTCAGAGGATACGCCCTTAACAACTAAGGAAGCTTCCTAATAATAATAATAATTCTTTGCATTTATATAGCACTTTTCTCACTACTCAAAGCGCTCAGCAATTGCAGGTTAAGGGCCTTGCTCAAAGGCCCAACAGAGCAGAGTCCCTTTTGGCATTTACGGGATTCAAACCGGCAACGTTTCCGATTGCTAGTGCAGATAGATCCCTAGCCTCAGAGCCACCACACCTAATGATGGGAGAACAAATTGTGATCATGAAACAACAAGAATGGTGGTGAACACTCTCCAAATCAATTTGTAGACTTGAAATCAAACAGTTAATCTGCTAATCCACAAACTAAAATTGAGAATTCTCAAAAAAGTGGTGGATTTCACACAATAAAGTTTCTGAGTTCCTATGCAGGTCAAGAAATCCAATGTGTGACAGAGTATATACTTTACACCACCACATCTGCAGAATCAACCTTCACTGTTGACTCCCCATAGGATGCATTCATAGACTGACTGTGGCAGTTTCCTCTCATAATTTCATAGTCCTCTTTCTTATCAGTGTGAATCATCATGAAGTCATCGGTCTACTTCCATCTTTCCCTAAGATTAATGATATGCACTGTCTTGGCTTTTACTT
This sequence comes from Erpetoichthys calabaricus, assembly GCF_900747795.2. Taxonomy (NCBI): domain Eukaryota; kingdom Metazoa; phylum Chordata; class Cladistia; order Polypteriformes; family Polypteridae; genus Erpetoichthys; species Erpetoichthys calabaricus. The sequence continues at coordinate 147,592,214 of NC_041403.2, forward strand.
ACAAGAGTGAAGCTGCGGTACCACTGTTGTACTCTTCTGTTAGCTGATGTACCATAGCTCATCAATGACTATGGCATGTTACTTCATTCACAGTCTGTTTCTGACCACAAAACCATCACTGGCAGGATATCTTTCAGGCGGTGAACCATTCCTGATACACTGTTAACACTGCATTGAAATAGCTTCAAGATGTCTGTTTGTGATACTCGCATGCTAGGTAGATGTGTATAAACTAACACAGTTTTTACCAATTCACCTTTTGAATTAAAAACATTTATGCACACAGACACACACACACACACACACACACACACACGCACAAATACCTGATTCATTTGGCGCCTGCCTGTCTGCTTTAAATAGCATTGTCAATGTACGATGCTGTCACTCCTTAAATAATTCAGAGGTAAAGGCAGGTGGACCTAATAAAGTGGCCACTCAGTGTAGATGGGAACAGACTTACTGACTTGTTTCAGTATCCTCCGAGAAATGCTAACAAAGCCTAACAATGCGGCCAGTTACTTCAGCTGCAAAACATTCTCTGAATGGCACCTCTGGAGAAAACTGGGCTTATTGTGATCACTGGTGTGTTGCTCAACAAAGCTGCCCACTATTCAAAACAAATATTCCAATGCAAGTACAGTCATGTTCTGTTCATATTCTAAATTCAATTTTATAGCTATTTTGTAAAGAAATAAGAGATAATTTGGAAATGATAAATGAAGCCATTCAGTCAAAATGGTTTATTTTTTTTACAAGAAACAGTAACATACAGAAAACAAATTTGAAAATCTGCTCTTTAATACTTGATGTGTTGAAGCCTCTTGCCTAAATGTATAATATGCTGGTTGCACTAAAAGTAATGAGTATAATAATTTTATGGACAATATACACAGTAAATTATCACGTGTGGTGGATTGCCGGCATTTTACTCCGGCCCTCACCCCCAGGTCGCCAGGAGGAGCTCTCCCGACAGCATGATCGTGCCCTGAGTTCCAGCAGGGCCTCATGGACTATGTAGTGTTTATACACAGCCCTGCTGGATACCTTGGGGGCCACCGGGAGTCGCTGTAGGGGGGCTAGCGGGCTCTTATGTGCCCTATAACCCGGGAGTGCGTCATCATCACGTGACAGGAAGGAACGACGTGCTCCTGGGCTGAAGAAAGGACTGTTTACCCTGACCCGGAGGGAATAAGGACTTGTGGGTTTGGCCAGGAACCACTTCCGGGTCAGGGGATATAAAAGGACTGTGGGAAAGCCCAGACACTGAGCTGAGCTGGGAGGTAGGGTGGCGAAGTGTCTGGGCGAGGAGGAAAGAGTGTATTGTTGATTGTTGATTTATATGAGTAGTGTGGAGTGGAGGGTGCTTTGTGCACAGTATAGTTGTACAATAAAGAAGAGCTGTACTTTTACATCGTGTTTGGAGTGGTACCTGAGGGTCCGAGAGGTGGACAAAGGCCTCTACTGCGACACATGTCAATCAAATCTAAGCACCTTTCTTTCCTCGTCTACAAAATCGTTAACTCGATAAATGCCGTCATTCTAGAAGTCTGAAGATCCTGTTGTGGCAGAACTCAGTTCCCGATGTGCCCTGTGCACTGTTCGAATTTTTTCAGGCCTTCCTCAAATTGTTACTTATCAATTCTCTGTAAGGAGCTCATCCATTTATGTTTTCTTATTCATAGTAGCAAAGTTGACCAGCGATATCTCTATTCTCATTTTTAAGGTGCTTTACCATTCGTCTGGCATCAAGCAGCTGGATCCAAGTGCACAGTGAATTCATTCATAAGGATTTCCTCTTCTACAAGAAATTCATTTACCTCATATTTACAAAATAACATCAACCTCTCTTGCACTAAATTGTGAACAAATCATATTTAATTTAGAATGACAGAATAGATTATACTATTAGTTTCAATACCATCCATTTCAATATTGTCAAAAGCACTCCATGAAATTTTATCTTTGCTATCCCCTAAAATTTAATTAGTCCTCCCTGTTCCTTAGAATTGGCTGCAGGTTCCCACTTTTTTGAATTATGAGTGTCACATTGCAAGATTTTTCCCAGCGATTTTCAGTTGCTGACTTTGCTTACATAATCTTAATGAGTTGAGAGCAGTTGTGTAGTCTAACATCCCCAGTGACACAGCCCTGCCAGTCTACAACTCACCCTGATAAAATCCGACAAGTCTGATTTTGCCTTAAGTCTCGTATATGAGAGTTAAGAACAAATCAACACTCACCCGGAAGTTCAATGCATATAATGCTGCTACGCCGAATAAGGAATGTGGGTGTTTGGGACCTCACAAACAGAAGAGAGGCTCTTCTGTCTGATGTCTCATGTTTTACGGCCCACAACAAAATGATAAAGAATGGAAAAAAAAATGGGAACCTAGATTGTAGCTGAACTCACTGTACCTGCAAAGTATTCATGTAACACCGACTCTGGCAGGAGCACATCATTGGCTCTCAGAAAAAAGGGCGAGTGCACAATATTTTGGAAAATCTGAAATTGTGATGGAAATTCGTGAAGGATTTGTCTAATTTGTCATCCCCTGCAGTTACTTGTCATGTGATCTGACATACTCAGGTGGTAATACAGACTAACTACAGCTGTCAAGTTAGATGTTCCCTTCAACGAGATGTTCTGTAATATGTCTTAGGGATCGTTTTAAGAACAATGTGGTAACACTTTTCTGAGTTGTGGATTCACTGAATTGTTTTGGTGCTTGAGTAGAATTACCAGGACCAAATTTTGGGTGTAATAGTCCATGTTTAAATTCATAGCTTGCAAAGCTAACATTAGCATATGAAATATCTGAAATAAGTGGAACGCCTTCCAAGTTAAATCGGTAGATATGATTGGGTAGTTGATCCAGTAGCATTTTATTGTTCAATTTATGTGCTTTTTGGGAGTTAGTCGTTGTGCAATATTTGACTTGTTTGAAGGGGGTGTCACGTTTTGCCTCATATAAAGGAAATAATTCCTTATTCTTAGTTATTGGCCACCCCGCTTGTAACTTTGGGGGGTTTAGGGTTCTGAAACCCCCTCTCACGTTTCAGGAAAGCAGTTCTGAGACTGGAGGGCAAAACCAAATCTAGTAACACATTGCTAGATGCATGAGACATGCAGTTTACTATGGATGGTGTGGACAAAATTGGACACAACAAGATGAAGAGTTGGGGTCTCCGCCGAGATGCCCATTTATTTTCAGAAATTCCAATAAGGTTAAGTGACAACCAAAAGCAGGGAAAATAATGTTCAGAACTTGAACATCATTCCAAACTCAAAGGCTTCTGCAAGCTAGTGTGGATCCTGCAGTTGTGTTTCCTACAATGAATGTTGACTTCTGTCCATTTCAGTGCTTATATAGGGATGGGACCGGAAGGGGATTCACTGAAGTGAGATCGTTACACCTCTGTGGGCTCCTCCTCCAATTCTTGAGATGGAAGTGGAGGAGAGGTTAGTGCATGTGCTTCAGCATAAGCTGTCCCCAATGTGTTCTCATGATCAGAACCCATCGACAAACTCCTGAAGTGTGCATGCATTACAATGGATGTGAAAGTAATATATAAGAGTCAATGGAAACTGGAGCCACGAAATGACAAAAGTTCAACAGCCAGAAAGACAGCAATGAACATACTGCTGTCATCATCGTTTTTAAACCTCTTGCTCTCACTTTTGAACTTTGTGCACTTTTTGTATGACTTACACTCTCATGTCATTATTTTGATGATGCAAATCTTGGGTTCTGTTTATGAGGTAGTTGTTGCCATTTTGTGTGTGTTTCTGCAAGGCTGTAGCCATATTGTTGACGATCATTATGCCTATTGCAACAATACATGGAGCTCATGTGGGGTCTTGTGTCTTCCTATCCCACCTATAAAAGACGTCAGTGTATTGGTGGTGTCTATGTATTGGATCTCTCTGTGTATCTTAAAAACACTTCATTCATTCTTTGTAGTGTTAGTGGAATCTAAGGCACGTCCATGACTTCACTGTTAAGACTTCCTGCTCGGTTCTTTTAACTATAATTGTGGTTTTATCTGTTGTTTATTTTTCTGCTATGTTATTTTGTCTCTCGGTTATCACCCTAGCCTGTTGCTCAACCCCAGTACTGCCATTCTCTTTTCGTGTCTAATTCCAGCTGTTGATGTTTTTTCAGTCTTGCCTGGATTGTGACAAGTTATCAGTTAAAGAAAAATCATTGTCAGTGGTGATCAGAATGGAGACAAAACAGTCAGCAGCATCCAGTAAGGTTAAGATAAGAACATAAATCTAAAAACCCAACAAACAGATTTAAATTCCAGAATTACATCAAAAATGTACTTATAATATGCAATGTGACAATAAAAAAAGCACAATTTTGAAATGCATTATGAGTGCATTTTATCTTTGTGTCTTAGCTGTGTAATAAATTTTGTCAAGCAGAACAAACAGTTATGTGAGAAGAGGCCTTGCTCTAAAGCAGTAACATAAAAGCTAACAAAGTAAACTCTCAGCAACTATATCTTACAGGCTTTAACTAAATTATGCCTATGAATTGTTATATATATAACAATTATATATATATTGTGAATTTCCCCTTGGGATTAATAAAGTATCTATCTATCTATCTATCTATCTATCTATCTATCTATCTATCTATCTATCTATCTATCTATCTATCTATCTATCTATCTATCTATCTATCTATCTATCTATCTATCTATCTATCTATCTATCTATCTATCTATCTATCTCTATTATATTGCAATACCTCTAATGTGATTTGTTAATTTGTTACAGAAATAATCCATAAGCCCATCCAACTGCTTTCCATAATTCCAGGGGAACATGTGGAGGAGCCAAAGCATTGTTTATCTTTTTATAGAAATAAATTGATTTAAAAATCATCCATTTCTGGGGGTTATCCAAGTCTTTTTATACTCTGATCACTCATCCTGGCAGCACTTGTGTGCTTCAAATGTATTAATAGCAAAATCAGTCTGTGCTTGCTTGTCAAAGGAGACACAGTATCACCATTCGACTGAGGGTTGATGGAGTATCACCAAATGGACATTTTAGCTCAGTTCACCTCTGATGTGATGATTTCTTGCTTTGCTCCAGAACAGTAGATTTCAATTGACATTCGAATTCAGAATCGTTTCAAACTAATAAGACAGGTCTTTTTATTCCAAACCACTTTAATGGAAATCAAAATCGCACTGTCACAGACTGCGAAACCTTTCTCAGCGCTGGAGGTAACATGGAAGGAAACAATTTGTATGATTTTTTATTTCCTGATGCTCCTTTAGGTTAATTTCTGGTATAGACAGCAATGTCACACACTGGATTGGTTGATCTGTAGACAGGTTATGAATGCCCCTGACACACATTAGAACAGTTCACAACAGACAATACTATTAGAGAACATTGAGTATTGAACTATCTGACCAATCAAGGTTGAGGCCAGCGATATACCAGAGCCCTTATAATTCAACATGGCTGACACCATAAAAAGGTTTCTGTTAGCCAGAAAGAGATTAACTCAAGAAAAGCCAAAAAAATTCAAATGATAGAGCAGCGTTTCTCAACCTTCAAGTATTTGCGACCTGAGTTTTCATAACAGTTTTAATCGCGCCCCCCTAACATTTTTTTAAAAGGAGCCCACTAATACCAATTTGTTCTTTTTAAATTAATGATATATCATAGATGCATATTTTATTATACCAACTTAACTTTTATTGACATTTATCTAACTCTATATTTATTTTTCAAGTATCAGAATGTAGTTTAAGTTAATTTGTTTTGATTTCAATAGATGAATTTTTCATATTTTTGATTCTTGTTTTCTTTTTTTCACATCTTCGTGCCCCCCTTTATGTTACTTCACCCCCCCCCCCCCCCCCAGAGGGGCCCACCCCACAGATTTGAGAACCACTGTGATAGAGGAAGAGTAGTTACTGTATCACTTATTAGACAGGAACGCTTCACTCTAGTTGGTCCTTGGCAAAGCATCAAGGTCTTTACTCTTCTTCATTTGTGTTAGACCTCTGTAAACTCTCACTTATGTGTTTTGATCGAGTAGTCTTGCTTTACGTTTCCTAGTTATGAGGGTACTAAAGGGACCTCTAATTTTACTCCTAGAGAGATTGCGAGAGAGAGGGAGACATCGTGCTAGACGTATTTTAACCATAACACTGGCAACACATTTTTTCAAAAGCTTTGCTCCTGCTTTGATTATTATGATAGACAGTTTTAAGCTAAATAAAAAATGTAATTTCTGATTTTATCACATAGGCATTTGTAGAAACACAAAATTCATTTTATTGAAGTTAATGTGTTTAATCACTTAATGATGCTGAAGCATTGCATTAGTTCAGATGAGCTAAAAATGTTGCTGCTGATTTCTCATTTCGGTATCTAATAATAGTCAGCCAGGACTGATGGATTCCATGCTATGATACTGCTTTGCTATCATTGCAATGTACTAATGAATCATTTCAGCATGTTTGTCACTGACTGCATTAGGACTAACAGGAAAGAAGTCCAAGTATGAATGCAGAAAATGAATATTTATCGACATATTGCACTTCATGGTTTTATTTGCTTGATGCTTGATGTCAACCAGCTGGATCAAGTGTGGTGCTCTGTAGTTGTCAAGAAAATTCTCAACAACATTTCTGAATAAATTCCATGTGATTTCCTCTGGCCCCACTAGCAGATCTTCGAAATGCTTCTCATTGATGATGTGTCGGATTTGTGAATCAGCAAAAGTGCCTACCTTAGTATTGGCATCAGTCCATCCATCCATCCATCCATCCTCTTCCGCTTATCCGAGGTCGGGTCGTGGGGGCAGCAGCTTGAGCAGAGATGCCCAGACTTCCCTCTCCCCGGCCACTTCTTCTAGCTCTTCCGGGAGAATCCCGAGGCGTTCCCAGGCCAGCCGGGAGACATAGTCCCTCCAAGGTGTCCTGGGTCTTCCCCGGGGCCTCCTCCCAGTTGGACGTGCCCGGAACACCTCACCAGGGAGGCGTCCAGGAGGCATCCTGATCAGATGCCCGAGCCACCTCATCTGACTCCTCTCGATGCGGAGGAGCAGCGGCTCTACTCTGAGCCCCTCCCGGATGACTGAGCTTCTCACCCTATCTTTAAGGGAGAGCCCAGACACCCTGCGGAGAAAACTCATTTCAGCCGCTTGTATTCGCAATCTCGTTCTTTCGGTCACTACCCATAGCTCATGACCATAGGTGAGGGTAGGAACATAGATCGACCGGTAAATTGAGAGCTTTGCCTTATGGCTCAGCTCCTTTTTCACCACAACAGACCGATGCAGAGCCCGCATTACTGCGGATGCCGCACCGATCCGCCTGTCGATCTCACACTCCATTCTTCCCTCACTCGTGAACAAGACCCCAAGATACTTGAACTCCTCCACTTGAGGCAGGATCTCGCTCCCAACCCTGAGAGGGCACTCCACCCTTTTCCGGCTGAGGACCATGGTCTCGGATTTGGAGGTGCTGATTCCCATCCCAGCCGCTTCACACTCAGCTGCGAACCGATCCAGAGAGAGGCATCAGTTATTTATAGAAATCTGTGTCTCAAAATATCAAAATCTTTTATCTTCCTTTTTTATTGCTTTCACAAAAAGTTTCATCAGTTCAATTTTTATATGAAGAGTAGGCAAAAATATCTTTGCTAGGCTCTCAAGTGGTTTATGAACTATACTTCTCTGCCCTTATGGAGTGGCTAGCTGTTGTGAATGTAATAAGACTCTTTAGTATGGCTGTCTCATTAATAGTCCTAGTAACAGTGCCGCTACTTTTAGATCTCGATCTCCACAGATGTTCCAGTTATAGTGTTTGTACTGCATATGTATACTTTGTGGAATAATAACCACAAACAAAAGAAATCTTCACAAAGATAAAGTTTTGGGGACCGTTCCCGTATATTGTCCTGTGGACAAATGAAGTCAAAAAGATGAAAAATATGATCAAAAGTACATATATTGTATCAGATGACAAAGTGGAGTTAACAAAATGGCGTTTTTATAGTATGGTGGATTATGGGAACAGGAAATGGTTGGCAGGAAATTGCGTTGTGGTGGATTATGGGAACAGGAAATGGTTGGAAGGAAATGGCATCATGGTGGAGGAACCAGAAGTGATGTCCAAGGTGAAAGCTGGAAGTGATGCCACATGGTGTCTCTGGAAGTGATGTCATGGCAGCCATTTTGAAGCCCGGGAATAGCCGCAATTATTTTTCTTCGGTTCTTCTGTTGAGAGAAGAGGTTCAGATAAGTACCAGCAGTCCAAAATCCACAAGAAACACCCAGTTCTGGAAGCAAAATCTTCACCACAAAGCAAAATGTGTAAATATGTCAAAAACATAAAGTTGAAATTCCAACCCCTTCACAATATGATATGTACTGTAAAGAGAAATTAATACTATTTGGTTGATTTGAAATAATTTGATTTTCTGATACAGAAAGCATTGTCTGCATGTTGGGTGCGGTTTAAATGATGCGGATGCAGGGTTGGTGCATTCTTTAAAATTTAGGTCACTGCAGGATACCCCCCAAGGAATGCTGTATAGTTTAGGGCGCAAAAGGGTCAAGGAGAGAGGTAATGATAGCCGCAATCATATTTTTTTTTTTATTTATATTACTAGCTTGAGCCTGCTAAGTAAGACAATTGAATTCCAAAACTCATCTTGTGATAAATTGTGTCCTGCTTCTCTTCGGGTGGCACTGAGGCCAGGGATCTGCACTGCTAATCGGAAGGTTGCTGGTTCAAATCCCATAAACACCTAATCTCTGTTTATCCTTGTTAAGTCATCTTGACACAATATGGTGAACTTCTCATAAAAAAATAATTTAATTGAAAATGATTTAAACAAAATTTTAAGCTTTTACATTTTTCAGTCATTTGCTTTTATAGTCCATTCCATAGTTTGGCTCCTCAGTGTTTCTCCAGCATTACAGAATGATGTCAGGGAGTCACGTGCAGTATTTGCTTCAGACTTTGATATTTACTCAGCCGATTTTAGCAAAAAAGACAAATACAACTCACCTGGGTAACCCTTTTTGTCATTGATATAGCAGCTGACATTTCAGAGCATTTGTGCCATTCTGAGGGTTAACATTTCACACAACACCTTTGGCTCTTTAAACATCGATGAGATTTCTAAACAGTTTTATTTATTTTTTTATGCAGCAGTGCAGCAGTGGAGTCACCCACCCTATGATGTTCTTAATGCGTATCATTATACTTGGTGGTGCTGCTATCAATGAGCCCTGCTGTCATGTTGACTTATGCTCTTGGATCACCAGATCTCATTTGGGTGTAGATCTTGTTTTTATGCAGACACTTGTAGTCTCAGTTGTTTTGAATACCAACACTGGCATGCATTTGCAAAAGTATTTGCCAGAATTCATTGCATATTCATCCTGATTCATGCTTTATCTTTTTGCCTGTTTTTTTGGTTATATTCTTGCCTGTTCCTCTTAGTCCGTGTTTGTTCTCCCTTGGGTTCCTGACCTTAGTGTTCCCCTGAGACCTCAGTAATGCCACATGGAATCCAGTAATTCAAAGCATTTCATAAATGACTGACCACCAAACAAGGAGTTAACTGAGGATGGACAAGAAGAGATGAAGATCTGGCATAAAATAATGACTTGAGAAGAAATAAGATTTCTGAGCTGGTTTTATTGTTTCAACACTAACCTCACAGTAATTAACTGCTCACACTTAATGTAGATTTTTATGTGGTGTCACAAAAATGATACCAGTATAGACTAGTAAGATGTTAGGAAGGGTAACTTATTTCACCAAACCAAGTGCAGTATATATGTGAGGGAGAAATTAAGGAATTAAGCAAATATAAATTAGGGGAACAAAGCAACAAAGGCTATGCCCCTCAATGTTATGATTAAGTGCACAATAAACACCAAAAAAAGGGTGATGGCCTCTAAAACGACCCACAAACCAGACCAGAATTTTCATGGGCCTGTCTAGAGATAGGCCTCACTTCAGGCAAGCTGATATTACAGTCCACAGGCTGGCTTCGGCCTACACAGGCCCAAATATGGGGAAACGGCTTAATATGTCCAAAGTACCTTCTGAGGGACATCTGAGACTCCCAAACACGTGGCACAACTACACAAGACAAAGCATCAGGCTCAAATAATTCTTTTGTACTATAATGTAATATGCTTAAATACAGTCATCTACCGTTTATTTTCTTTTTTCTTGCTTTCCTTCCTCCAGCTCCACTCCAGGTGAGCTTTGCCTCACTCCGCTTCTGACTTTGACTCACTAGGCTGAGGTCAGACAGGCTTCTTTTAAAGTGGGATCCAGATGTACTTGTGGGATGTCCAGTATACCTTGGAAGTACCTCCAAGTCAGAAAGATGAGGGCAGGGTAGTTGCCTCCCAAGAGTTCCCTCCAGCAACCCCAGAGGTCTCCAATGCAGGGCTTCATACTGCAACTACAATTCCCATGTAGCCTTTGGGAATCCAGACTGGAGCATCACCAGAGGGCATGCTGCAAACCTGGCAGTCATACTTGGGGAACATATTACCCCAACAGGCAGTCATCCACTTGCCTGTCCATTGTGTCAGCATCCAGTCTGGTAAAGGTACCACTAACCAACCTAGCCAGGTTGGTGATCTTTGCATGAGTTCCATCACAGTACTTTAAAACTCCCAAAAACACAAAAATGAACATCAAGGGAGAGGAAATCATCAGACCTCTGGCTTGAGGGACAATTGCAACAAAGAAACTTTATAAATTCAGTGGTTTATTTTTAATTAACCAAACAATGACAAAAATAGCAAAGGCAAAAAGAATAAGGAAAAGGGACTGCCTAATAAGGCACAACACAGCAGTAAATCCTAATTCATAATCCAAATATTGTATACCAAAGACAGAAACCAAAAATCCAGAAACTAGCAAAAAAACGTAATACATACAGAGTCATTCACCCTTCTAAAGACAATCGATGAACTACTGAGGGACCTACTAACACCCTAAAATATAAAGGCAAAGTGTGGTCTCTCAGCAGTGATTTGGTGGTAGCATTCACAGACAACAAGGGACATAGACAAACAGCATGATTACACAATGCATAAATAATAAATATGCAGAACAATATTAAAAAAAATTAAATAACAATAAACACATGGAAAAACAATCCTTTAGAATAAACAATGATGAGAAACAAAAGGCAAAATAAATATGTCAGGCTGGTGCTAACATACCCCTCTGGGTCTTACTTCTATAGAACATAAGCAGTCCTTCCCATCTCACAGCCTTCCTCTTGCTCAATACAATTGCATCATGATCCTCCTCACTAGATGAGTTCTTGCCTCTGCTCCTCAAGCTCACCTGACAAAGGAGATGGAAGCCCTTGGAATTCTACATTGAGAAGTGATTTTGGTGCCATTTCTGCCTTCCAACAAACATCTCAGGTTTATCCTTCATCCCACAGAGGCTGTTGCAAAAATTACACTTCCCCGTGAGCAATTGGGATTTAATACTGCTGCTGCCCGCTTGTGGACTGAAGGACTTCCATGTCTGTATAGTATATTCTCATGTGAGGGTCATTTCATTTGTCATCTTGGTCAGATGTTTCATCAGGGATATGTCCTTTCCTGCAGTTTACACTCCCACCCTGTTCACCTGTACACCAGTTACCCTGGTTTTCTATTCACTTTCCAATATTATGCATGGTAGATTAGTTTGTCATGAACTAGGGAATTTCTCTAAAACAAAACCATAAAATCTGTTGCAAAAACCATGGATAAGAGGAAGGATCCATCAACCTTCACCTTATATGACAAAGGGCAAACAATGAATCTACTGTATACAACTAAAAAGATTTATTTTGCAAAAATCCCCTGAATCAAAGGAAGCTCCAAGGAGCACAAAAGCCATAAAAGGAGTTGCCTGAAATATGCAATCCAGTAGAAGACCCAATGCCAAATCCGAAAGAATAGTCAAAAACAAACTAAAAGATCAAAAAATACCTACAAATGCAACAAATTCACACATCAACACAGAACTCACCAACACCACCAAGCACATTCAATGAACTGCAAGGGACTGCTTATTTTGCCAGCATTTAAGGGGCTGGAGCAGACCCTATGCAATGAAAGGCAGGTGGTCTCACCTCTTAGGGAAGCACCCACAAAACACATGGCAAGACAAGCAGAGCCACATAGAAACTAAAAGTACACAAAACTGGTAAATACATATAGTAGTTACACAAAACAATACACGTATGTAACAATAATTGTTTATTTTATTTATTTATTATTGACATAAGAATCACAACTGAAGAAAAATAGCATTTAACATAACATAATTGAAGACTCTAAATTTGCCTGTTCTGACTTGTGTGTGAATTTGGCCTTACGATGGCCTAGTGCTTATCGCAGTCTCACTTTCTGTCTTGAGTCTGATGTTTCCTGAAATAGCTTTGTCTCGATGGAGCTCTGAAACTATTAAGTTGGTTCTTTAGCTATATGGATCAGTGGGTTAGAAAACAGATAGCTGGATGGATAAAGTAACACTTCATAAAGTGTAGGACAGGAATCTGTATACTTGTGATATATTTAACATTCAACTTCTTAAAGAGTAGGCCGCTGTCCCTAAAATCCTCATACATCTCTGTGAGTCATCATTAAGACACTATAATTAGTTATTTGTAGTTTGTTATTTCTGTGATTGCTGCCTACCAACTTTCAAGTTTGACATGAAATAAACTGATATAGAAGTGCACCTCTCCCACAAGGTATCACTGGTATCAAGAGAGTGGGATTCTGTTTGCAAGTAAAAAGCAGAAATGCAGGAGCAGAAATGTGGTGTTTCAGGAGAAGATGATTTCCTACCAACTCGACTCATCAGTAAGTTGTGCATTGTCTGTAACGGAAAGTGATCACGCATTTCTGGTTTGGGAGAATTCCCACAGAAAGAAGACCATAGGGTTTTGGAAATGGAAATGAGGCATTGGTTTGGTTCCAGGGGTGCATACTGAAGTCAATGGCACCAGTACAGGTGTATCACTACTGATCAATGAAACAAGCAAGTTTCGATTCACCTACACTTCCACAAAACTCACACTAAAATTCATTTTGCAAGTGATTTCTTAATTGAGAAAGTCATAACTCAGTAAAGAGTTTCTTAGGAGTTTGAAAGTTTCTTTTGAGTGAAAATAAGGAATACTGCTCCCTAAAGCCTTGTTCACACTTCTGCATCTCAATTCAATTTATGCACATCACCATAGAAGAGTGTAGTATGTTTTTTAAAAATGTGACATGCTGCATAATTTTCACAAAAAAACACACGAAAACTCACCATTGTGCACATTATTGTGTTTTCTCCACAGGAAAAACTGGTACTAGGAAAGTCACAACTCCCAAACCCTACCTCCTGCTTTATCCTAGCTGAGAATATGCACACTATGGAAGTAACAGGAATAGTTCAATCAATCAGTCTTTATACAGTCACCGATGACTACATAGGATTCATGCTTTGCAAACCAGAAGAGCACATATCACTTTTTGATTGTTTTTTTAATAGTTAATTCCTCCCTCCCCCTTACTTACGAGGCAGCATCTAAGCATGTCATCTTATAGTCCCCTTTATATATGAAACAGCATCTAAGCATTCCATCTTATATTGTGCAAATCGGCCAACCGTTTCTTTTTTGTGTACGAGGGTTGTCTGAAATGTACAGGATGTTTCTCCATTTTAAGATGGAGGAGTCTGTAAATTTGTCAATGCTTTTCATAGGGGAATTTTAACATTTTAAAACTACTTACAGTGTGATATGTCCAAGATATTACAAAAAATTGAACTGTCTTGCCAAATTTCTTCAAAAAATAAGTGTGCCACATCTCAACAAAATTGGTCCATGTTGGGGTCCAACTTGTTTCATGCAGATGGGCAGACAGACTGATATGAGCTTTCTGAACAGATGCTTCATGCATTATATGTGAACACACCCGAAAATGAATTACACAGTAAAGAATTAAAAATAAGCACCTTTGGACACTTTCTTTGTAAGGTGTTTCTCTATATTAAGTGTAAAGTTTCAAGCTTTCTTAAAATTCAGCATGGAAATCTTGAAAGTATGCAGTTCCTAATTTTATGTCTGGCACAGTACTGATAAACACATAAGACTGTCAATAAATCCTGCTGGAAATGAGGGGAATGTAATTAACAATCTGGATAAAGTGTATTACTGAGCTTTGTAATGTTTTACTTTTATTGGCAGGCTTAGGAGAAGAAGTTTCAATTTTGTGACATATGGCCTCATTATAATACTCACAAAGAGCTTGTGTCAATATTCCAGTTTGTTTATTTATCTATTGCTTATATAAAAATAAAAACTGTAATAAACTTAAGCTACCTCCTCCCACACTTTGCTTCTTACATACTCTATAAGCTCATCTTTTGCTTGATGTAGTCCAGGTAAAGGAATCATCGGCACAATATTTATCTCTAAAATACTTTCAGCCGTTTGTAATTTAGATATTGTCTACTGCTTATGTTTAGAAGGGATGGCAGTGAGTATGCATGAAATGAATCTTTTTTGCAGATCTGCTATTGACATTGGATACACTGATAAGACTACAGATTTTTAACTCTTTTTCTTCTTCTTCTTTTGGCTGCTCCTGTTAGGGTTTGCCACAGTGGATCATCTTCTTCCATATCTTTCTGTCTTCTGTTTCTTGCTCTGTCACACCCATCACCTGCATGTCCTCTCTCACCACATCCATAAACCTTCTCTTAGGCCTTTCTCTTTTCCTCTTCCCTGGCAGCTCTGTCTTTAGCATCCTTCTTCCAATATACTCAGCATCTCTCCTCTGCACATGACCAAACCAGCGCAATCTCGCCTCTCTAACTTTGTCTCACAATCGTCCAACATGAGCTGACCCTCTAATGTCCTCATTTCTAATCCTATCCATCCTCGTCACACCCAGTGCAAATCTTCACATCTTTAACTCTGCTACCTCCAGCTCTGTCTCCTGCTTTCTGGTCAGTGCCACCATCTCCAACCCATATAACATAACGGGTCGCACTACCGTCCTGTAGACCTTCCCTTTCACTCTTGCTGATACCCGTCTGTCACAGATTACTCCTGACACTCTTCTCCACCCACTCCACCCTGCCTGCACTCTCTTCTTCACCTCTCTTCCACAATCCCCATTACTCTGTACTGTTGATCCCAAGTATTTAAACTCATCCACCTTTGCCAGCTCTACTCCCTGCATCCTCACCATTCCACTGACCTCCCTCTCATTCACACACATGTATTCTGTCTTGTTCCTACTGACCTTCATTCCTCTCCTCTCTAGAGCATATCTCCACCTCTCCAGGGTCTCCTCAACCTGCTCCCTACTATCGCTACAGATCACAATGTCATCAGCAAACATCATAGTCCACAGGGACTCCTGTCTAATCTCGTCTGTCAACTTGTCCATCACCATTGCAAAAAAGAAAGATTTTTAATTCTTTTTAACTCACTTAAAAAAGCAGCACTTTGGAAGAAAATAATTGTAATTAGCGGTTTGGATATCAACAAGACAAACCCCGGGAAAATGATTTATTATGACTTTAGGCTGAAAAGAGAGAACTTCAGTCCTATCTACTGTGACCACAAGGGTGCATCAAATCAGCTTCAAACAAAAGACGTAGCAATACACCACACATTTTAAAATTAAATTAAAAGCGATTTATTCTTACAAACCACCATTTCAGAAACAACTCTCCAGAAATCAACCACAATTCTTTAATAAGTCCAACAAGTATTCCTCCTTACTACCTCCACTGAGTGTTGCCCACTGCCTTCCAACTCTTACTCTGACTTCCAACACCTGCTTACACTATGGTAAAGTTTAGGGTTCAGGAAGGGGTATCTGACTCAAGTCAAGTACACCAGGTGACAAACACCTGCAATGCAATCGGCACTCCAGTGGCGCTTCTGAATCGTGGAGCTGTGGAAGTCTGTCAGAACAAGCCCTAATCCTAAACACTGAGTCGATTTAAAGTCATCAGTATTACTAACACACTTGCCTGTGGGGATGTAGGACTAAATACCAGGAAAGAAAGACCCATGAAAACATAAAGAGAGAACATAGAAAGCTCACACAGATGGCAGGTATGCCAAGATTGAAATCATTAAAATTACATCAAGTTTGAAGGTCTTTGTAAGCAAACATTAGGTAACATATAAAAAATATCCTTTTTAGGTGGGTTATTTCTATAGCTCACTGGTTTCCAACCTTGGTTATGCCCCGCAACACTAGAAAAATGTTTGATTTATGTTTATGTTCTCACCATTTACTAAAGCAGTATCACATTTGAAGATGAAGAAGTCAGATTTATCATTTTTGAACCAGAAATTGAACCACACACAGTATTTCAGGTGAACAGTTTGAACTGAAAAAGAATTTTAAATGCGAGCGTCAGTAGTGCTTTGCACCCTAGGAACCAAATTACCCAAACTATTCGAAAACATTTCAGTCACTATTTACTGCTCTGATGATGATCTTTCTGATCATAAAATAGAGGAAGGCAGGCTCTACTGTAGGCATGGAGCTGAACAGTTTGACATCTGTGGCGGAGCGTCGAGCGCTCTGCAGGCTCCTATCAATTATGGAGAATCCACTGCATCTACTAAACAGTGTCATCTCCAGACAGAGGAGCAGCTTCAGCGACAGACTGCTGTCACCATCCTGCTCCACTGACAGACTGAGGAGATCGTTCCTCCCCCAAAATATGCGACTCTTCAATTCCACCCGGGGGGGTAAACGTTAAAATTATACAAAGTTATTGTCTGTTTTTACCTGCATTTTTATTACTCTTTAATTTAATATTGTTTTTTGTATCAGTATGCTGCTGCTGGAGTATGTGAATTTCCCCTTGGGATTAATAAAGTATCTATCTATCTATCTATCTATCTATCTATCTATCTATCTATCTATCTATCTATCTATCTATCTATCTATCTATCTATCTATCTATCTATCTATCTATCTATCTATCTATCTATCTATCTATCTATCTATCTATCTATCTAATAGGTCATTACGATAGCAGTTGATGAGAAGAATTCATAATTAATTGCAGAATTATGGTATTTCAGGGTTCCTCTAGAGCACAGGTGTTGAACTCCAGTCCTTGAGGGCCGCAGTGGCTGCATGTTTTCATTCTAACCATCTTCTTCATTAGAGAGCCGTTTTTACTGCTAATTAACTTCTTTTGCTTCAGTTTTAATTAACTTGACTCAGGACCCTTAATTGTGTCTTTTTCCTTAATTAGTAGCCAAACAATAATGAGACATCAAACAAGCCATCATATGACAGAAAAAAACATATAAATATTTACAAATAACTATTTACAGTTCACAGTCCTTGCTTCCTTTGGCCACCTCCACTCCTGTCGCACAAGCTCTGTCCTTCTTCCGCCCGACTCCGGCTCCCTGATTGCAGTGAGGCGACCCCTTTTATCCCAGGTGCCTGCCGATGAACTTCTGGCAGCACTCCCCAGTGTGGTGGAAGTGCTGCCCTTGCACCCGGAAGCACTCCGGGCATAAACCATCCCTGGTCAAGGAAAGGATCAAGGGAAAAGAAGTGCTGCTCTCCAGGTTCCTCCTTCCTCCAGGCATCCTGGTGGGGAATGGTTCCTGGCCGTCTATCACAACCCCCAGAAATGCCATCTTGCACACCCTGGGGGTGTGGGCACTCTAGGTTGGGAACCCCTGCTTTAACCATACAAACCCTTTGAGAGCCAAAGACAAGAATAAATGGATTATAGTGAGCCTGAGTTACTTTGAACCACATGAAAGTGGCAACTTCATCAAGAGTATATTCAGTCACCAATATGGACAGTAAGGTTCTGTTAGTGTGTTAACTTAAATGCATAATTGGAGCCATTGGCCTTTCTTGAGGGCACTAAAATGATGGCCTACTCCTTAAAGTTAAAGAACTCAGCCTTCATAGACTATAACAGGAAAAGTCAGTTTATAAATATGTAATGTAACGTAATCAGATTTGAGGTGCTTTGTAGGCTTGAGCCATCCTTAGGCATTACTGTATGATAGCCATTGACAAAAATAAAAGACCACATTAAATTACTATTTAGTTAGGTTAGACTTGAGAAGAAAGAAAAGAAGATGACTGGATATGTCAGGGAGGTGAGAATTTTGGAAGGAGAGTCAGATTCTACAGATTCTGTATAGAAGACCTGGACCAAAGGCCTCTGTATTAGTTTGTGTGTCCCTGTCGTTACCCCTCACTGTTTGTGTGTCTGCGTGTTCGAAGTGCAAAAGTGTCACAGGTAGTGCAACGCTTTGTATCTGTGTTACACTTGAAAGACACTCTTGCAGTGCTCTTTTTTTTACTGCTAAAATATCTGGAAGCTGACATTCTAGATGGACTACTCTAAGTTTAGTGCTTCCCACTTGAATTGGCTGAATTTCTATCAGCGAAGGAGGGCCATTTTTTCACAATAGCTTTGTGCTGAACACTACTTAATTACGGGGTACGAAAGATCAAATGAAGGTGAGGCAATTGAGTGAAATATATAAATGCTTTTAGTTTTGCTGATGTACAGTACATTTTGAAATTGATTTTTGCTTTCTCAAGGTGAAATTTTATGACCTTGCAGAAGAAGACTTCAAAGAAAGCACACAGTGTGAAGTGGGTGGCTGGGGAGGGCTATCTTATCTCTGCACCTGTGCCTGCAGAGTGCTGATCTTGTTCTTCACAAAACTCAATAAAAGCCCCTCTTATTTCTCTTTTTCTTGTTTATCCACATATATGCTTAAGCCACTGTCTCTGCCAATTTGTGCTTTAACATGAACTCATTGTCTGTGATTACAGATTTCTGGTTTCACATTTCCTTGCAAGACCTTATTGAAAAGGCTTAATGTCTACTAATTTATTCGTAATGGTGCCCAGTCTTGAGGTGGTTCCTATTTTGTAGTCAGTGTCACAACATTAGAACAATAGAACACTCTAGACGAGAACAGGCCATTCAGCCCAACAAAGCTCGCCAGAACTATCCACTTATTTCTTCCAAACAAAATACTGTCCACCACACTACTTGGTAGCTTATTCCAAGTGTCTATCGTTCTTTGTGTAAAGTAAAACTTCCTAATGGTTGTGCGAAATTTACCCTTAACAAGTTTCCAACTGTGTCCCCATGTTCCTGATGAACTCATTCTAAAATAACAGTCTTGATCCACTAGACTAATTCCCTTCATAATTAAACACTTCAATCAGGTCACCTGTTAATCTTCTTTTGCTTAAACTGTAAAGGCTCAGCTCTTTTAATCTTTCCTCATAATTCAACCCCTGTAGCCCTGGAATCAGCCTAGTCGCTCTTCTCTGGACCTTTTCTAGCGCTCTATGTCCTTTTTGTAGCCTGGAAACCAAAACTGCTCACAGGACTCCAGATGAGGCCTCACCAGTGCATTATAAAGGTTGAGTAGAACCTCCTTGGACTTGTACTCCACACATCGTGCTATAAAACGTAACATTCTGTTAGCCTTCTTAATGGCTTCTGGACACTGTCGGGAAGTCGGTAGCTTAGAGCCCACTATGACTCCTAAATCCTTCTCATAAGTTGTACTCTCGATTTTCCGACCGCCCATTGTGTATTCAAACCTAACATTTTTACTTCCTATGTGTAATACTTTACATTTACTGACATTAAATTTCATCTGCCACAAATCTGCCCATGCCTGTATGCTGTAAGCAACAAAAGACTTTGGCTTTGACACTGAGTTTGGATCGTTAACAAATGTTAACCATGAAGTCAGTCATTATAATCACAAAGACTCGTAAATCAGGTTAACTAGTGAGAGTAAGCTGGGTTTTTCTAGAAAGTTGATTCAGTTCATCTGGACATAGTTCTTTTCCAGGGAGATACATTACATCACTTATCCAAGTGACTTTCTCAGTCTCCAAGTCACTGCAAGTCACTTGGATGAATGATGTAACGTATCTCCCTGGAAAAGAACTATGTCCAGATGAACTGAATCAACTTTCTAGAATTTCCTTACCAGGATTATTGAGCATGCATCGATATGCTGGGTTTGTGTGACGGCCGGGGTCCTGTGAAGGGCTGGTTCTTGCCATCTGTCTGATACTGCTGAGATGGGCCTGGCTCCTTGTCAGCCAGCACTGAAATTGTGGGCTAAGAAAGAGTACTGCGGGATCATTAGTTGTTTATTACCAGAGGTGGCCTTAGGGGTGTACGAGGCCTAGGGCTGACCAGCCCTACGTAGGGCCGATTACGTGAAACACTGTTATATGTACAGTATGTGTGGACTGTATAAACTTGTGTGTGAATTTAATAAAAATAATGTTAACATCCACCGGATTTTCTCATTGCAGTATTCAGCTAAATTTTTGCAAGATAACTCTCGGACGTAATCAAAATATAATGATATAATAATCTATAAAAAAAAATTAGCAGGGCCTCTTTTAGAAGAGTACACAAATTGCAAGTATACTCTGAGTCTCAATATGCAGGATGTCATAGTCATAACTCACGTTGGTGTCATGTCAGCCAGTTATCATTAGCAATATATGTTTTTGTGCATTAATACTTGGACTATGGAAGGTTTTCAAAGACATACATGTACGGAATTTGACTTTGAAGAGGGTTTTTAAAAGGTTTCCCATTAGAAGCATCTCAAATATATATATATATATATATATATATATATATATATATATATATATATATATATATATATATATATATGTATATATATATATATATTCGCAGATAGAGGCTTTGTCCACTTCTCGGACCCTCAGGTACCACTCCAAACACCGGGAAAAAGTGTAATTATTATTTATTAAATAATAATACTGTGGACCAAGCACTCTACACACCACACTATTCATAAACAACAATTCTCTCTCTCTCTCAAACAATCCTCCTCGCCCAGACACTTCGCCACCCTACCTCCCAGCTCAGCTCGATGTACTGGGCTTCCCAGAGTCCTTTTATACACCCTGACCCGGAGGTGTTCCTGCCCAATCAATCCACAGTTCCTTATTCCTTCCGGGTCATGGTAAACAGTCCTTTTCTTCAACCCGGGAGCATGTTGTTTCTTCCTGTCACATGATGATGACGTACCCCCGGGTTATAGGGCACATACGAGCCCACGAGCCCCCCTACAGTGACGCCTGGTGGCCCCCAAGGTATCCAGCAGGGCTGTGTGTAGAAACTACATAGTCCATGAGGCCCTGCTGGACCTCGGGGCACGTCCATGCTATCCGGAGAGCTCCTCCTGGCGGCCTGGGGGTGTGGGCCGGAGTAAGAAGCCAGCAATCCTCCACAATATATAGGAGAATATAACTTGACAAATCTGCTTGAATGGGACACACAGACCTCAAAAGCGGAGCCCCCTTAGGCATGGGGCCTGGGGCGGTCACCCCACTTGCCACCCCCAAACACTGTTCTTGTTTATTACAATAAAGCTACCTCTTTAAAAGCATCTCTCAGTTATAGCAAAAGCAGTAGATGAGATTCCATAGTAACATCATGCGCCCACGTCTTTTCTCACCAATTCTGTCTCACTTTCCCCACTCTAGAAATTCTGAGATGTTCGGATTTAAACTCCAAAGATGTCAAACTTCAGGCATATGCATTTGTTAAATTTAGCATATACTGTATACTGCATTTAACTGGAATTCGGTAATTTTATTTATTTTTGTTGCATTCAGAATTGTAATTGTATTTGTTAATTGTATATTGTGCTTTAATCGTATTTATCCTAACAAAGATTTACTTATAGTATATTTCTTCATCCATGCTTATTCAAGTAGAATATCACAGAGCATCAAACAACAATGGATTGAATCCATGGCAGGGCACCTTACACCTCATGCCCTCACTGACTCACTCACACATGGGGCAATCAGCTTAACACAGCTTGTGAAGAAGAAGGAAACCAGAATGCCGGCAGAATTACCCTCCTAGATATGTGGAGAGTGCACAAATTTTTAGACAGCAGTTGAACCCAAAAAGATCAAGATGAAGAATCACTGTAGTGTGTTCACCTCTGATTTTGTGCTTTGACGTTAATGTCTGACTGATTCTTCACCAGCAGTCATCAGGCCGTGCTTATTTTCAGCCCTCAGATTCCTGTCCATAAGAACTTAAGAATTTTACCAAATGAGAGGAGACCATTCAGTTCATCAGGCTCATTTGCTTAACTAATAGGTAAAATGTCCAGTATATCATAAAGATACTTCTTAAAGGGTGTCAAGTATTTTTTCTACATGCCTCAGTAGTTTGTTCTAGATTCCCACAACTCATAATTTCCACTAGTGTCCTTGAGTACTTGATTTGCGTTTCAGTTGATGCCTTTGAGAATTTGGACATCCTGGATTCGGTCCCCATGCAGTCTCCTCTCTTGGAGACTAAACAGGTATAATTCCCAGAGTCTATCAGAAGAGGACATGTCCTTAATGGCGTTGATCCTCGAAATCCGCTACAGTGTTATCTGCAACAAATATACTGTATTCGCCAGTGACCTTGTTCCCTAAATATTTTCCTGTAAATTCACCTTGTGGCCGACTTTGACGAATATAAAGTAATTTCCTTAGTCTTCCTTGATACTTTGTGAGGTCAATGTGGTATCACAGAGCTTTAGCAGCCATGTGCAGAACTTTCATGCCTGCATACTGCAACATCAGTGCCGAGTTGCTTCGGGCATGCATGATGTCACAATCCCATCAGTACTTCAGCCTACTTGCAGGATTTTCATTTGAAGGGTACATTAGCTTACCATAATGAAAATATTATGAGTTCTCCCACCAGATATATAATTGCATGCATAATTGTCTTTTACAAACTGTAATAAGTTGCCATTTTGTTCATGTTATATACTAATCAGTAATCAATAATTACATTGTGAATGTATCTTTTATCAATTTTTTTTGTATTAAGTAACATGTGTGAGCCACTAGGCGGTGTACTGCCACCCTAACCCAGACACAGCCAGGCAGGAGACAGGTTTTGCCACACTCCACATGTTTATTTACAGTTTTACCAGTCCACAATACCAGTAAACATGACGCAACACACCAGCACAATTCAGTCCCTTCTTGACGCCAGTCCTTCTCCCTCCACTCCTCTTCAGGCTTTGTCCTCTCCTCCCGACTCTGGCTACTTATGGAGTGAGGCGGCTCCTTTTTATAGGGCACCTGGATGGACTCCAACAAACCTCTATCGGCTACACTTCCGGTTGTGGCAGAAACATGACCAAATAAGGCCCAGGAAAGGTCCATGTGCCCCCTTGGTGGTGGCCATGGGTTCCAACAGGGTTGAGCCCCCATGCTAATAACCCGTGGCCCCACTGGAAACCAAGGGGCCTGCCCTCTATCGTCCTGGGGAAGAAACTGTCCCCACAATCCTCTTTTCCATGGTCCTTCCAGACTTTGGGAGTCCTGGACACGCAAGGGCCCCGGCCAACTGCCACAAATGTTAAAATAATTCATTATGCCTACCCCCCCTATAGACATAGCATTTGAACTGTTAGCACCACTGTGCTGCTAAATATGTTGGTACTTTGGGTTGACATTTATCAGAGTCATCCAACTGTGCACTGCAGATATTTAAAAGCTCTTTACTAAAAATCTCCTTTGTTCGGCTCTCTGTTTTTCTTCTTTGGGCTTGTTGTTTAGTATACTGCAGGCGGCGGGGGAACATTAGTAAAATTTGATGGCTAACCTGACCACCCTGCCATTAAATTGTCTATCCTGACTTTGATCTCCCAAAGGCATGGGCTGCTCATTCCATTTCATCTCGTAGGATTGTGGTCGCAGCCTGTGGAACAGAAAATGTTTGCAGCTGCCTACATTGTGTCACCTTGATATTAAAGTTCACCAGTATATTGTGTCACTGTGGTATAATTATTTACTTGTATAATTACCCAGATGGGTGAATTTTTAATGCAATACATAGGCGACTAAAATATCACAGTACCCTTGCTTAATAGGATGGAGAAGTCAGTGACAGGGTTTACAGAATCTATGAAACTAAAAAGTGAAGTCAGAATGTGTCAAATTGTTTGGATTACCTGTCATGATATCTTCAATATTCTGGCCTGCTACTTTGGCTAAGCTTAAAGTTAGTTTCCCCACATTTCTTCTTAAGTGATGGCAGAGCAGAACCAATCCTATCATTAGCAACTGTAACACACCCACACACGGACGTCATTAACAAGTATACCGCATTGATAACGTGCCAGATCTGCAAGCTGTGGAGGATGTCAGCACACCAGAAGGCACTAATTTGACCGGCATTTTTCAGTGTTTATTTACTGCTGTAATTTACTTGAAATAGCAAAAAAAAAAAAAAAACACAAACAAAATAAACGACAGAGGGGAGACTCATTTTTGTAAGTTTAAAAACTGGAAGCTCATGGTATGGATATGGTGCAACATCCCCTCAGAATCTGAGGAGTTATAAGGTTCTGCTATTCATACTGCATCAACAACAACAACATTTATTTATATAGCACATTTTCATTCAAAAAAGTAGCTCAAAGTGCTTTACATAATGAAGAAAAGAAAAATAAAAGACAAAATACAAAATTAAAATAAGACAACATTAGTTAACATAGAGGGCGGCACGGTGGCGCAGTGGGTAGCGCTGCTGCCTCGCAGTTGGGAGATCTGGGGACCTGGGTTCGATTCCCGGGTCCTCCCTGCGTGAAGTTTGCATGTTCTCCCCGTGTCTGCGTGGGTTTCCTCCGGGCTCTCCGGTTTCCTCCCACAGTCCAAAGACATGCAGGTTAGGTGGATTGGCGATTCTAAATTGGCCCTAGTGTGTGGTTGGTGTGTGGGTGTGTTTGTGTGTGTCCTGCGGTGGGTTGGCACCCTGCCCAGGATTGTTTCCTGCCTTGTGCCCTGTGTTGGCTGGGATTGGCTCCAGCAGACCCCCGTGACCCTGTGTTCCGATTCAGCGGGTTGGAAAATGGATGGATGGATAGTTAACATAGAAGAGGAGTAAGGTCCGATGGCCAGGGTGGACAGAAAAACAAAAAAAACTCCAGAAAGCTGGAGAAAAAAATAAAACCTGTAGGGGTTCCAGGCCACGAGACCGCCCAGTCCCCTCTGGTCATTCTACTTAACATATATGAAATAGTCCTCTTTGTAGTTAGGGTTCTCACGGAGTCACTTGATGGTGATAGTCATACAGACTTCTGGCTTTTATTCCATCCATCATTGTTGGAACATCACGGTGCTTTGAGTAGATGGTGGTGGCACAAGCCACCACCAAAAGGACACCGGAAAAGGAAACAGAAGAGAGAGTAGGGGTTAGTACAGATTTTGAATGAATAGTTATTATAATGAATTGGATATACAGAGTATCAGGATTAAATTACAGTGAAGTTATGAGAAGGCCATGTTAAAGTAATGTGTTTTCAGCAGTTTTTTAAAGTGCTCCACTGTATTAGCCTGGCGAATTCCTACTGGCAGGCTATTCCAGATTTTAGGTGCATAACAGCAGAAGGCCGCCTCACCACTTCTTTTAAGTTTTGCTCTTGAAATTCTAAGGAGACACTCAGTTGAGGATCTGAGGTTGCGATTTGGAATATAAGGTGTCAGACATTTCGATATATAAGATGGGGTGAGATTATTTAAGGCTTTATAAACCATAAGCAGAATGTGGATATCTGTCATTCAATGTAGATCAATGTAGAGACTGCATGGTGCTTTGATCGGGTGGAGGTGGCGCAGATCGCCATCATAGAAAACCGAAACAAGAACAGCAGAGAAAGTAGGGGTTAGTACGGATTGTGGAGACATGATAAAAACGATAATTAAATGCATATACAGAATATCAGGGTTACACTAAAATGAAGCTATAAGAAAGCCAAGTTAAAGTAATGGGTTTTTAGCAGTTTTTTAAAGTGCTCCACCGTATTAGCCTGGCGAATTTCTATCGGTCAGCTATTCCTGATTTTAGGTGCGTAACAGCAGAAGGCCGCCTCCCCACTTCTTTTAAGTTTACCTCTTAGAATCATAAGCAGATGCTCATTTGAAGACCTAAGGATACAATTTATAGTGTAAGGTGACAGGCATTCCGAAATATAGGATGGAGCAGATTATTTAAGGCTTTGTAAACCATAAGCAGGATTTTAAAGTCAATTCTGAATGACACAGGTAATCAGTGTAGTGACAATCAAAACTGGAGAAATGTGTTCGGATTTTCTTTTCCTGGTTAGGATTCTAGCAGCTGCATTCTGCACTAGTTGCAAATGATTTATGTCTTTTTTGGGTATTCCTGAGAGGAGTGCGTTACAGTAATCTAGCCGACTGAAAACAAACGCGTGTTCACCAGCTGTAATCAGATCCAGGCGAAGCCTTAGCTCTTTGCGATGTACATCCATCCATTTCTTAGCCATTGTGTTTATTTATGATATAATTAGATGAATTAGAAAATTAATATATACCAAAAGAGGAGAAATTCCCCTAAGGCAGGCATAAACAATAAGCTTTATAATGTAGAGACTCACATAAAGATTATGGAGCAACAGCAATACCTGCTGAAACACAAATCACGGGAGAATAAAGATGGCAAGCAATCTACATTTGTATGCAATGTGAGTCTTCATGCAGGCATAATGGAACATCCAGGGTAGAATTGTCATGCTGGTTGATGTATTCCAGGGCTAAAGGTTGTGAAGCTCAAGAGAGAGCAAAGGAAATGAATATCGTGAGTTTAATTAAAGAAGAATATGAGGAGGACCTGACAATATTTCTCCATGTTATAGGAATGATTTTACTTTAATTCATTCATTCATTCATTCATTTATCTATTTTAACTTCTCTGACAAACATAACGAAATGCTGTATCTTTAACACTATGAAAAAAATGAAAATTGTCATCTGTAATATTTTGGAGGGTGGCACGGTGGCGCAGTGGGTAGCACTGCTGCCTCACATTTAGGAGGCCCGAGTTCGCTTCCTGGGTCCTCCCTGCGTGCAGTTTGCATGTTCTCCCCATGTCTTTGTGGGTTTCCTCTCACAGTCCAAAGACATGCAGGTTAGGTGCGTTGGCAATCCAAAATCTCCCTGGTGTGTGTGTGTGTGTGTGTGTGTGGGTGCCCTGCGGTGGTCTGTTACCCTGCCCAGGGTTTGTTTCCTGCCTTGCGCCCTGTGTTGGCTGTGATTGGCTCCTGCAGACCCCTGTTGCCCTTTATTATGATATAGCGGGTTGGATAATGGATGGATGGATGTAATAGTTTGGAAGAAATATTTCAAAAATTCAGGTGAATTTTGGGAGAATGAGCTAAAAGATTCACATAGGCTTGAAGAGAGTTTAATAAAATGCAAAGAACAAGCATAAGCCATTGAACGTTGCTTTTCGGTCGTTTCCAGTCGATTCTTGCCTTGTTTTAGGATGACCAGACAGCAGGCTATGTAGGCTTTTTGACAGTTGTAAATGAGTGGATTAGAACAGCGTAAGTAATAATGCCACTAGTAATACAAGTTTCCATTTCTTTTCAGCCTACAAGGAGAAAATGAAGGAGATGTCCATGTTGTCTCTCATCTGCTCCTGTTTCTACTCACAGCCACATCCCAACAGCATCTACCAGTATGGAGGTAAGAATGAGACATCCATTTATAATTGCTAATATTATTATTATTTGTCCACAGGCCAGTGTCCCAGTGAAGTTGTCTGCAAACACCAGCAGAAGTAGCAATATGTCAATGTTGGAGAATTTTATCTTATTGACTAGAGAAATGCACAACCCACAGTCCTCAAATTAAATGCAAATAAAAATCAAATTAAACATAAGGAGCTGTTGATACTTCTTATGTTTCCTAAATACTTACTTCTTTTCATTCCTTTAAATGTCATTTTTGTTACTTTGTCTTGCATGCCTTTGAGCTGTCAAATTCTGAACATGTATTTGACGAACTTCTCAGTTGTCAGCATGTAGTTCTCTGTCTTTGCTATTCTCGCATTACTCATCCTGCATTTAATGGTCAGCAGATGTCGCTGCTCTTCTTCTTCCTATTATGTTGTTCTCAGTCATGTCATTGGATTCTGCAATTCACTTGAAGATCAGTAGATGTCGCTGCTCCTCTTTTTCTTTCTACTATGCCACTTGGTTTTGCAACCACTTTGCTGTACTAAACATGCCACCATGGATGGATCACTTTGCTGAAGTCATCACTGCCTTAAATTTTTGGACTTACCAGAACATACATCAAGACCAACATCCAGATTCTAGCCCCATTATTCTTCTAGTAATTGCATGACAGAGTGACATATTTTACCATGGCGGAGTGGTGGCTCTGAGGCTAGGGATCTGCACTGGCAATCGGAAAGTTTCCGGTTCCAATCCCGTAAATGCCAATAGGGACTCTGCTCTGTTGGGCCCTTGAGCAAGGCCCTTAACCTGCAATTGCTGAGCACTTTGAGTAGTGAGAAAAGCGCTATATAAATGCAAAGAATTATTATTACCATTCTGCAGACTGTATATAGTGTAAAAGACCAGGCCCCAGGCACAGACAGACAGACACCGTATGTCTTAAAAACACGCTTCTTTATTTTATCTTCAGCCGTGGGGCACGCCTTCCCCGTGTCCCACTGGCCCAACACAGTCCCACAAGCACTTAAATTGCACTTAAATTATACACAACTAACCGCACTTCTTCTCAGCACCACCACTCCTCCTCAGGCTTCGTTCTCCTTCCTCCCAACTCTGGCTCCCTGAGTGGTGGTGGCTGGCCCTTTTTATATCCCACCCGGAAGCGGTCCAGGTGCTTGGACACCTGGTCCTAATTGCCCTTCCGGGTGGGGCTGAAGGTATGACCAGCCAGGCTGCTGACTCCACGCAGCTCCCCCTGGCGGCCATCCGAGCCCCCAACCAGGCTGTGGAGGACTCCATCTCCCATGGAGCCATGCGCCGGGCTGGGGAATCATTGGCTGCCAGGGAGGCTGCCACCAAGTGTCCCGGGGGAGGTACTGAACAGTCCATGGCTGCTCCCCTGGAACAGATGTAGGAGAGGCGTCCCTTCCGGGCATGGGACCCGGCTGTCCTTTACAATAGTTAACAGCTGAGATCACCATTGTGATGCTTCCAACGGACACCCTTTATTGCATCAGGTCTGAGGGAGCCCCGCCATATGACCTGCTTGGATTCATAATGGCAAACACTAAAGAATATGTGAATGCTTGGACTTAAGAAGGTGAAATCATTTGAATCACATAGCTAAAAACACACACTTCATTACAAATCAAACTAAAGAGAATAGTGTAGCCCATTCTATACCTAATGTTTTATTTAGATAGAAGGACACCAAAATATCTGGAGAGATTAAAAGTCTTATTGTTGAATCAGAGCTTCTCATATGTAAATTCTAGAGTTAACAAAAGTCTTGGCTACACAGAAAATTATAGCCTGTATGTCATTCATGGAAGATCAGCAGTCAATGCACTTATAATTATTATAACAAAAATCTTTATATTATATGTCAAGATTGCATAGAGAAATCCACCCCAAGACATTTAAAAAACACAAAGCCATTGTGTAGAATTTAAGCACACACAGGGGTTGTGGGACATTGGTAGTGAGTCATTGGTAACATGTCCAACATCTTAACCCTTAGGCCTTTGAAACCTTTAATTACCACACTTTATTTTAATTCTCTATTAGAACTTGAAGATGCCTTGCAAACAAAGAAATATTTATTCTGAGGTATAAACAAATCATTGAGAGGGCCATTACAAGAAATCAGTGTAACTGCTTATGCATTGAATGCAAATGAACTTGAATAGTAATTTTAAAAACTTTAATCATTTGAGGTATTTTTTGAAATCATGCTGTATACTGTCTGGATTTGGATATAACTAAACAATTTAAAGCAGCTCGCGTATTCATGTTTTTTCTAGATATTTGAACTTTTCTACCTTTTCAAGCCTCTTTCCTTGCAGGTTTACCTTTCTGTCTTGTTCTTACCCTTTAAATCTTAGAAATTCAGTCTTTTTCCTACTAGTGTTAAGGTCTTGTTACTCCATTGCTCTTTTCATCTGCTCCAGTTTCCTTTCCATAATCTTCTTAGAGGTGCCAAATTGCACAATGCCATTCACAAACAGCAAACACCATGGGGATTGGCCTATTATTCCCCTAGCAATGATATCCATAACTAGAGTGTAAAGATCATCCTCGATGTATCCCAACCTTAACTTCAGACCTCTCTGATACTCCTGCACTATTTCTCACTTAACTATCCTGGGATTAATAAAGTATCTATCTATCTATCTATCTATCTATCTATCTATCTATCTATCTATCTATCTATCTATCTATCTATCTATCTATCTATCTATCTATCTATCTATCTATCTATCTATCTATCTATCTATCTATCTATCTATCTATCTATCTATCTATCTATCTATCCTTTCATAACTTCCCTGGTACTTGCTTCTCTCTCATACACCTCCACATTTCTTTCCAGGAAACTCTATCATATGCCCTTTCTAAACCTATGAATACCATGTTTAGTCCTTTCTGCTTCTGTCTATATTTTTCATAATCTGTATCTAGGTGAATATCACATCTGTTGTAACTTTTCCTGACATAAATCCAAGCTGTTTTTTTTCCTGGTGTCGTCTCTGTTCTCAGCCTTTCCCATATTTTCATTGTATGTGACATCTGCTTTAAGCCTTTATCATTTTCATAATCCTGCATGTCTCCATTCTCCTTATATATAGTCGGATTCACACTCTTTCTTCATTAAAATGGTAAATTATCATTACAATAGATTTTTGACATCAGTTCCCACAACAAATCCACCCCCCCCCCCGCCAGAGATTTCCATGCTTCAGCCAGTATCCATTCTTCATTCTTTCCAATGACTGTCTGATTGTTCCCTGCTTATTCCTGTTGTTACACCCTTTGGTATTCCATCTTCAAAAAGTACCATTGCATTTTCCTCATAAAGCAGTTTCTCAAGGTGTGACTTCCACATTTCCTTAACTGAATCCACATTACTCAGCACAACTTCCAGTTTGTACTTAATCTTTTTGATTTTTTGTAAGATTTTTCGTTGCTTTGTCTCAAATCTTCACTCTTCGGAATATCTTTTTTTCTCCCTTCTGGTGTTTCCAGTTCATAAACAAACATTTTGGAACAGTGGCTCTTTCTGATCTTCATGCTGTATTCACCATTAGGGCCAGTGGCACCATTAAGGCATATTAGGCAGATCATAAGGGGGAAAAAACCCAGCCACACGGGTTAGCTACAGACCAGTCAGCTGGCACACTAATAAGCTCGGCCAAGGGCACAAAATAACCTAGCAGTGGCACTGCTCACCGTATTCTCTCTTGATAACTCTTAAGAGAATATTCCATCGAAGAAAATTCTTTTTTCATTTTTACATGTTACTTTTCCCATGATTGAAAAAAAAATGTAATTTCGTGATTTCATAGAGAATGTTTTAAAAAGGTTTATAATAGAATACAACTGATAGAGACTGGTAGTTAGGATACAGCAGGTTGGATAATGGGTGGATAGAGACCAATGATGTACAACAGCTAATGATATGAAAAATGTCCATGAAAAAAAAATCTTACGTTACTCGTGTCACATTAACCACATAGTTATCGAGTCGTTTGATCACAACATGTAAAATATATAAATTTTAAAATATTGTTAATCAAATACTTCGAGGACAAAAAAAAAATAAAACACACATCATAAACAGGAAACACATTAACATAATGCTGAGATTCTGAATTGAAGATTATATGAGATGAGTCATGTTGAACAGATATTTGTGCCATGGATTTTTTTCACTATCTTTGCCTTTGTTCAGTATTGGCCACCATTACTTTTTTTATCTTCGTTCTCCATGAAAACATTAAAAATGTTTTATCAGTTATCATTACAAAACACATGGGGTAACATATTAAAAAAAATCATTTTTGTGTTGAAAATTCCTTTAAAATGTAAGCTCCTGATTTGCTTGCTCTTCCCTTTTACAGTCATTTGAAAAAGTTTGGGATCCCCTCTTAATTCTTTGGATTTTTGTTTCTCATTGGCTGAGCTTTCAAAGTAGCAACTTCCTTTTAATATATGACATGCCTTATGGAAACAATACTATTTCAGCAGTGACATTAAGTTTATTGGATTAACAGAAAATATGCAATATGTGTCATAACAAAATTAGACATGTGCATAAACTTGGGCACAGAGATATGACATCAATACTTAGTTGAGCCTCCTTTTGCAAATATAACAGCCTCTAGACGCCTCCTATAGCATTTGATGAAGGTCTGGATTCTGGATGGAGGTATTGTTGACCATTCTTCCGTACAAAATCTCTCCAGTTTAGTTGAATTTGATGGCTGCCGAGCATGGACAGCGTGCTTCAAATCATCCCATAGATTTTTGATGATATTCAAGTCAGGGGACTGTGACTGCCATTCCAGAACATTGTACTTCTCTCTCTGCATGAATGCCTTTGTAGATTTCCAACTGTGCTTTGGGTCATTGTCTTGTTGGAATATCCAACCCCTGCGTAACGTCAACTTTGTGACTGATGGTTGAACATTATCCTGAAGAATTTGTTGATATTGGGTTGAATTCATCCGACCCTCGACTTTAACAAAGACCCCAGTCCCTGAACTAGCCACACAGCCCCACAGCATGATGGAACCTCCACCAAATTTGACAGTAGGTAGCAGGTGTTTTCTTGGAATGCGGTGTTCTTCTTCCACCATGCAAAGTGCTTTTTGTTTTGACCAAATAAGTCAATTTTTGTCTCATCAGTCCAAAGCACTTTGTTGTAAAATGAATCTGGCTTGTCTAAATGAGCATTTGCATACAACAAGAGACTCTGTTTGTGTCGTGAGTGCAGAAAGGGCTTCTTTTCTCATCACCCTGCCATACAGATGTTCTTTGTGCAAATTGCGCTGAATTGTAGAACGATGTACAGATACGCCATCTGCAGCAAGATGTTCTTGCAGGTCTTTGAGGTGATCTGTGGGTTGTCTGTAACCATTCTCACAATCCTGTGACTATGCCACTCCTGTATTTTTCTTGGCCTGCCAGACCTGCTGGGTTTAACAGCAACTGTGCCTGTGGCCTTCCATTTCCTGATTCCATTCCTTACAGTTGAAACTGACAGTTTAAACCTCTGAGAGAGCTTTTTGTAGCCTTCCCATAAACCATGAGACTGAACAATCTTTGTTTTCAGATCTTTTGAGAGTTGCTTTGAGGATCCCATGCTGTCACTCTTCAGAGGAGAGTCAAAGGGAAGCACAACTTGCAATTGACCACCTTAAATACCTTTATATCTCATGATTGGACACACCTGTCTATGAAGTTCAAGGCTTAACTATCTAATCCAACCAATTTGGTGTTGCAAGTAATCAGCATTGAGCAGTGACAGGCATTCAAATCAGCAAAATTACAAGGGGACCCACATTTGTGCACAGTCACTTTTTCACATTTGATTTAATTTCATACAACTAAATACTGCTTCACTAAAAATCCTTGTTCAGAAAACACCCCAGTACTCAGATGTTCCTAGGAAATTAAAGACATACCACGGTTATCTTTTTTGTTGAAAGTAAATTATTATGCAGGGTGAGAGGGGTTCCCAAACTTTTTCATATGACTGTAAATATCCAATAGTGAGTCACTTCCACCAGTTGATTAAAGCTCCCTGGCTATACCTTTCCTTGTGCATCAGTTGAAAGACACAGAAACGCCCCATGTAAATGCTCTCCCAAATAACTGCATGGAGGTAGCACTTGGTTTATAATGAGAGCCCACACAGGTGTGTTTAGGTTTTTTTTTATTATAAACTAGAGCCGAGAGTACAGGAACAGAGTTTGACAAAAGCATTCTCACGAATGAGAGGTGAGAAGATCCTGGGCGTGGACCTTTAACTGGGAATGGTTGAGAGGAGGGCGAGACTTGAAAAAATCTCTTGGCAATAGTTTCGTCTCATCTCAAGATTTTCTTTTATAATAGACAGATGACGCGATGTCTCATTGTCTTTAATTTGGTCCTTCTACCAATCATTTTCAAGACTGCTTTCACCTGTTCATCAGGAGGTCTTACAGTCTCTCGTCATACTTCCTCCTCTTCATTCTCTCCCTTCCTTCAATGTGGAGGTGTCAGAAGTTGATTGAGCGAAGTCAGGAAGGCAAGCTTAAGCTGACCAGGAGAGAAGGAATCTAAAAAGTTAAGCCCATGACATAAGACAAATCATCGATGTGATAGACTGGAGTGTATACACATAAAGGGAGGAAAAAAACAAAAGATGTAAATCGCAGTCAGAGATAGAAAAGATTTTGAAATCAAAGACAAAATGAACAAACAAACTGAATGCTTAGTCTTCTTAGTTGAATCGAAACTTGGACAAGTGTACAATGTGCTGCAAACTCCAGTATAATAACCCTAAAAAAAGCCTCAAAATGGCAGTTTTATGATCTCTGAATGTTTGGCCTAATTGTTATTTTGCATAATGGGTTTGCTTAAGTTGTGGAATTATATTTTTATATTTAATTATTATTTTTTAAAACTGTTTTTATTTAAAATGTATTTCCACTGCTGTTCTGAGTTGCCGTCATACACCACACAACATTGCCCTGGAAGTTATGAGGTTGGCTTTATCAGCACAATGCTATGAAGTTTGCAACATCACATTTGTCATTATTTAAGTTAGCGGATATTGTGAGAAGAAACTTTTGTGGGCATCTGTGTTATTAGTTCTCTTTAGAATTCCCTTTTCCTGACACTTCACTTTGAAATTATACTATGATTTATAGGTTTATGATTTTATTTAAATGAAGGATAGGATAGACTTTGGGTTTTACTTTTTTGTGCATTTCTTCACGTTTTCTCTCCTGGCTATCCACATTAACTCTGGTTGCCTTTCCCTGTGCAAGTCATAACAGGCTGTGACCATAAACAATACAAGATGGCATTACAGGAGAGAGCAAAAAATTATCAACATAAGAAAAAAACATATTGAAACAAAATAAAAATGTGAATATTCAAGTCCTGGGTCACAAAAAAAAAACCAAAAATGATTTACAGATAATATGTAGAGCCCCAGGACTCTATGAGATTCATATCATGGAAATGGAAAGTGATAGACACCCTCTAGCATCCTGAAGGAATATTACACATTTTCTGTCTGCATTACCTCTTTATTCTTTCAATACTTGTGTCCCTACTTGTTTTAGTTTCTGACACTCAGCAAATACAGGTGGAATGCCACCTCCAAGAGCACCCCGGTGTTCTGGAATATGCAGGTCTTCTTGTGTCGCCAGTGTAGTTCTCTTTACCCTATTCTGTAGGGCTTGCCCCTACCTATGCCCTTGGCCTGGCCTACTTCTTGCCTTGACAGCAGCACTTCATAACGACAAGAATCTCCTCTGTTGCATGGGGACATCACTGGCTATAGAGTTGATCCACTTTCTCCATTGCAAATAACAGAAAGCTGATATCAAAATAAATGAGTTCCATCGACGTTCATCTGTGCTACTTAAACTCAATGTCCCTCAGTGTTCTGTTTTCTGTGTCCCTTCTCTTTGGTTTATTAGCCGCTGTGACACAGCCATCTATTATTTTTCAATGCTCTTTAGTTGCATTGTTACACCCTCTACAGTTCTGTCTGTGACTATAACTGTTCTGAACTTTCCCTTTCTTTCTATCCACCTGACCATTTTTTCTTTCTTCTCTCTCTCTCTCTTTCTCTCCAACCGGAAAGGATGGTGGCAACCACATTCCTATCCCCTGTATGCTTGGAATAATGACATCTTATTGATATATTGGAAATATTTTCCTATACAGGCCTCTGTTTGAAGTTTTTTTGCGGGGCAGGGGCATTGTGAGGGGAAGCTGCCTAACGTTTTATTACTGATGACCTCCTGGTTATTACTTTGTGTCATTTTCTTCCTCCCGATGAAAAATTAATTACAAAACTAGTGTCAAGGTAATGGTGGGCGTAATTCAAGCAACTTACCTCCTCTGCATCAATGAAGGCTTGCAGACCCAGTAAAGTCTGTCAGCATCACCTGGACCTCTTTAACTCTTTCATCTTCTCTGTTTTCAATGCTTGATCACTGCAACAGTTGACTGTTCTTCAGCATACATGTCTTTTTTGTGTATCAACAGATATGGAAGTGAAACCAATTAACAAGCGGGCCTCTGGGCAGTCATTTGAGGTGATCCTAAAAGCCCCCAATGACCTGTCCCCTGACCGCCCCCATTCCCTCTGCTCTCCACCCAAAAAGAAGGACATGTCCTTGGATGAGGTCCAAAAGAGGCTGGAAGCCGCAGAGGAAAGGAGGAAGGTAAGGCGCTGCCATCATTCTTGTCCATCCACCCATCTGCTTTGCCAATTTAAACAGAAGCCTTCTAGTCTTTAGTAACTGATCTTACCACTCCTGTATTCTATGTTTTGCAAGTTTTTGCCATTGCTTACCTCAGCAGTGACATTCATGTCTCTGGTGACACTTCCTATGAAGTCAATAGACAGATTGGGAGAGCATGAGGGGTCATGAGGTCGCTGGAAAGGGGTGCGTGGCTCTATCTACACAAAAGGACAAAGGTCAAAGTCATTAGAGTCCTGTTGCTTCCTGTCTTGCTATATGGTTGTGAGACATGGACGCTATCCAGTGACCTGAGATGAAGGCTGGACTTCAGTACTGTGTCTCTTTGGAGAATCCTTGGGTACCGCTGGTTTGACTTTGTGTCGAATGACTGATTACTCATAGTGTCCCAAAATGAGTCACATTACTGGAATTGTGAGGAGTGTCAGTTATGGCGCTATGGCTATGTGGCACAATTCCTCGAGGGTGATCCAATTCTCCGGATCCTCTTTGTTGAGGACTCAATTGCCTGGACCAGGCCAAGGGGACTCCCACATAACACCTGGATGTGGCAGATAGAGGGTCATTTCTGAGGGGTGGGACTGGAATGCATGTCCGCCTTTTGTTGCCAACCAGGATCCCAAGCTAATTCATTGTGTGGTGGGTGCAGCAACATGCTGTACCAGTGCATGCTCCCCAACCTGACCTGACCTGATGATTTAAAGTAGCTGTTTTAAATGATAAGAATTAACTTAACACATTGACCTACAAAAATCTTGATGAATATGTCTAAGTGCATTTTTTTTAAATTAGTTATTATGAGGCCATTGGAGAATCCAATGCTGTCCTTATGTTGTGTGATTGTTTTAATTTCTTATTTGTATGAGCTTCACCAAATCAAATTCACTGCAACTGATGTTTCATAGCAATAAAGAATTTACTTAATGATAATACTTTTTATTTTTATTGTACCTTCCCAAAGCGCTTCCCAAATATTTAAAATACAATAGGCGAAAAAGCACAGACAAAGATCACACAAATAACACAATAGACAAATACATGAAGGACAAAGCTGTGAATTAGAATATGAAAAAACAAATTGGAAAAAAGTAGAAGAAAACCAAGAACAAACAATACAAGTATCTATCTATCTATCTATCTATCTATCTATCTATCTATCTATCTATCTATCTATCTATCTATCTATCTATCTATCTATCTATCTATCTATCTATCTATCTATCTATCTATCTATCTATCTATCTATCTATCTATCTATCTATCTATCTATCTATCTATCTATCTATCTATAATTTATTTAAGCTTACATGTAGGAACATAAAGGTAGATGTTGTAATTGACCACTGCAAGGAAGAAACAGGAATAGGATAAAAGGGCTTTGGTCATCAGTTTCAGAGCCAAACACTCAAATGACAGCAGCCATTCAGTGGCCATTTCTTTAATGTTTAGAACACAGCTAATAATTCCAGACCACTGTAATGATATGAGCTGCACTCCGCTGCACAGCACACACAGTCGCCTCAATAGGAGATGCAAACATATTAAATGTTTTCCTTATTTCAGTTAAGCATAACAAATTGATATTGCAGTCTGCAATGAATCAGACAGTATCAGTAGGAGAAGATCCAAGTCCACAAGGCCCTCATATGGAAGAAGCAGGTTCAAAAAATGATTAACGAATCCGGCTTATTTTCATAATTACAGGGGGTCCTCGGGTTACGACACAGTTCCATTCCTATAGCAGTGATATAACCCGAATTTTGGTGTAAGTTGAAACACACCCTAGCCTAAGTCACTTACCTATCCTAACACATTTGCAAAATCATAATTTAGAACAAAAAAACACAACTAAGCCAGAGAAAAAGGAAAAGGACATAAATATACTGTACTGTACACTGTACTGTAGTAACAGAAAAAATGACAAAAAAATGAGTGTTAAAAAAATTCCTCACCGTTATTCCTCCTCATCTCTTTACAATGTCTAATTTCACTTCCATCGTGATGGCTTTCCTCTTCTTCAAAGCACTACCATCTGAAGACTCTGACTTTTGTTTAGGAGCCGTGATAAGGGCCAAAAAGTCGGCAAACAAAGCAACACAAATGGAACACTTCCTCCGCGTGTAACCAAACTAGTTTGCCAACTCCCTCACACATACGCCGCGTTATTGCGTATTCTTCCACCCGCGCACAACCAAACTAGTTTGCCCACGTAGTCTGTAAGTACGATGCTAACAGTGTAAGTTGAAACACTCACGTTTCAATTTTTCAAGTTTTTATGGGAATGAGTGTTGCCAACTCAAAGCATCGTATGTCGAGACGTTGTAACCCGAGGACCCCCTGTAGTTGAATCAGATCTCTACTCAAAGAGTAATGCTGTACAAAGGTGCCAAATGATAATAGGACAGAGGAACATTTAAAAAGAAAACCGTTTTGGGAAATGGGTGCAAGGCCTACTAGCCCAAAAACAATAACAGGAAGAGAATTGTGTAACTGTCTCTCTGATAAGTTCAAGTTTATCGCCAAGTGTACATAGCACTATAAAATGCTTCCTTGCATATGTTCTCAAAATAACGAGAACACCAACAAAACACACTCACACAAAAAACAGTCTATCTATCTATCTATCTATCTATCTATCTATCTATCTATCTATCTATCTATCTATCTATCTATCTATCTATCTATCTATCTATCTATCTATCTATCTATCTATCTATCTATCTATCTATCTATCTATCTATAAGTACGCCTTATAAGTAACCTTATAATTGACACTGAGTATGGATGTTATTTACTTAGAAGTGGGAGTGTCTGTTGAAGTCTTTCATACTAACTCATAAAGGAAATGCAGACCACATATCTCAAATTGTTACGCTGTATCAAGACTACAGGTAGCTACAAGGAACAATCAAATATGTAAAAATGGAAGTTTGTCCGGTGTTGGAGCCTGTCTGTTTCAGCGCTGTGACATTCAAACTTATGTGTGAGTTCATGTGATGTCACTTGGTAGAAAGATTGCCAGAAAGAGTCAACAGGTCAACCACCAGGGGGTGCTCTTCCCTTTCACTATTCCAACCTGGCTTAGTAAATGATACCTTTCTTTACTCTTAGCATGTTTTTCATACTAACAAATGTAGAAGGAAACTTCATCAGCTTTAGGGATTTGTATTTCTTCCATCTGTATATTAGTTCTTCATCTCCATGTCATTAAGGTAGCACCAGGATGCAACTAATTTGAATGGAATGACCAGGAGAGGAGTTATTAAACCAGGCAAGTGATTGAAACCATAATACAGAGAGAGAGACCATCAAAAACAAATGTCAGGAGCTGCTAAGTTAAAAAAGAAATAAAGAAATCAAGCATACAAGGTTATTACTTGATGATCATGGTTCAATCGCCTCGATTTTTATACTATTGCAAGAATGACATGGTACATGAAATATTCCATCCACTCCCCTCCCCATGACCTTGTTCAGGACTATGTGGTTTGGAAAATGACTGAATTGAATATCCAGGAGCACTCTTTGTGGACACTACTGATGTGAAGTGGCTACTGTGGGAAAAAAAGGCAGTGACTGAAAGTAAGCAAAGCTAATGATAAATTGAAAATCATTTATAAACCATCACAAAGAAAAAATATAAAGCAAAGACAAGAATCAAGACCCAGAATGCTCCTTCTTGGAAGACAATATTGGATTGAAAAGCTGTCTGAAAATGAACACTAAGGCTTATGTAGCCCACTTAATTTAGTGTGCACAGCACCAATTCAGTGTTACTCTACTGTATTTGTGCATTGTACCCGAGTAGCGTTAGGGGCTAGCAGCAAATTAACTAAACATGTTTGCCAGTCAAGGAAAATCTGTGTTTGGTATTTGAACCTGATCAGCGAGATGGCGCTTGCAGCAGTCACTACTTTCACTCCTTTCAGTCTGACTGGGGTTTTGCTAAAGAAAGAGCAACTCAAGTTCTATGATTAGAAGAAAGACAAAATGGACTGGTCATGCATTTACAGGAGCAGGGATGGCTTTTCTTTGTAAGTACACTGGAGCAGGGGAATCTCTTACAGCCTTTTTGAAGGGAGTTCTAACTCATTACAACCCCTTGATCTCCGTAGACTGCACACAATAAGCTGATTATGCCTCCTGCCATTTTCCCATATAGAACACATTAAAGCAGCTCCATAGCATGGCAGATGTATGTATTTTAATTAAAAATACAAAGACAGTGAGCAGTTGCACTCCCTAAGAGTTAACTGTTCATTGTAACCTGTCTCCTGTGGGTTTATTTTAGTGGGGACATACTGAAATGTCATTATTATGAATGAACATAATTATTGTGTAATTATGTTTTTAAAATGTACTGGCAAAATGAAATCATGGTTAGGCCTGCTGCTTCACAGTCTTAAAATCGGTCCGACTGGGCTCTGCATTCTTTTCTCTTGTCTATGTGAGATTTCTCCCAGGGCTTTCTTTCTTTCTTTCTTTCTTTCTTTCTTTCTTTCTTTCTTTCTTTCTTTCTTTTTGTCCCATATCACGAACAGTCCATTGTGAATGGGTGTTGGAGTGGACTGGCATCCCATTCTGGATTTACTTTTTCCTTGCACTGCATACAGCCAAGATGAGTTCTGTCATGATGTGGTGTAAAAGTGGATTCATCACTGCACCTGTCAGTGGTTTTTGACCTCTTCTTTAACAAATCATTTGATCCTGAGATATGATGATAAAGCAGTAGTGCTGTCATATATACAGAGCACTAAGAATTCCTGCCTAGCTAACATGCACTGTGTCACTACTCTTCACCACCATGATAGATCGGTAAGGTTTACAGTTTCATTATTGGTTATTATTTGGTTTTGTTATATATTTTTTTCAGCTTTTTTAAAAAATATTTTACTGAATTTATGAAAATCAAACAATATTCCATACAAGCAAGTCGAATTTTACAAGACTAGGTAGCGGGTCAGGCCAATCTGCTTTTTTGTAATACTTTATTTCATTTTCTGGTTTGGATAAAAGTAGAATCTAATTTTGACAATGGAGTTTTTTTTCAACTTTTATTTAAAGACTAGCCGCGTTATCTGTCAAAAGGTAATCGAATAAATTGAAAATATTTGATATCTCTTGCCCTACATGTACCTTCAGGTTCTTTTGTCTCTTGACTGGTGCTTCCTCCTTTGAGTGCATTCCAGTAAAGCCTACCGCTAAGATGTTGTCATTATGAGGCGCCTTGCTCACTTCCTGTCTGCTTTTATAGCTCCCGTCTTTGAATGTGACTCTGAGCAAGCCTCCCACGCCTTTACACCTTCTTGTGTGTCACACTTCCTCTTTCCATCATATTACAAAAGCCAAACTGTCCAATCACAAAAGAAGCAAAACTGACCAATCGGATTGCTCTGAGGGACTGGACACATAGACCTTAGCGTCTTATCATATAGTAGATGTTAGAATATTGTAACATCTTACTGCAACACCATTTTGTTTAGTTATGGGTGCTGTCATTTTGTTTCTGAAACGATAGTTTTGCTAGACAAGAACTGACAAGAAGTGATTAACGCATGATAATAGAAGATATAATGTTCAGTGCAGGAGCTTCCTGTTTATCTGCGTTTGTGGATAAAAACCTTAATAGTGGAATGAATGCTTTGTTTATAAGCCTTTGTTTTCTTTCGATTTTGATTTTGGTATGTGCTTGAACTTGACAAGAGATTGGTTTTAATTTTTCTGGTTAATGAACCCTCCATCCATCCATTATCCAACTCGCTATATCCTAACTACAGGGTCACAGGAGTCTGCTGGAGCCAATCCCAGCCAACACAGGGTGCAAGGCAAGAAACACACCCCGGGCAGGGTGCCAGCCCACCACAGTGCACACACACACACGCACGCACACACACACACACACACACGCACACACACACACACCAAGCACACACCAGGGACAATTTAGGATCGCCAATGCACCTAACCTGCATGTCTTTGGACTGTGGGAGGAAATCGGAGCACCCAGAGGAAGCCCACTCAGACACAGGGAGAACATGCAAAGTCCACGCAGGGAGGACCCGGAAAGCAAACCCAGGTCTCCTAACTGCGAGGCAGTTAATGAACCCTGTTAGACTTTAAATTACATTTCGTCTTCTAATCCATTCTCATTAAAAAATTTGACTCATCTGTGTCACAGAGTACAATGTAATTCTTACATTGATGCATTAATCAACATGCAGCTATTCTTTCAGAGGAGAAAAGGCAGTCATTTTTTTATTAAAGTGTGGAATTTGTATCTCAGCCGGGATTCCTCTCCTGCCTGAGATTCAATTGTCATTTTTATGGTTCATTTTTGATTCCTTTGTTTATGAAAATATTGTTAGTCATTTAGTTCATATGTACTGTTCCTATGGTTCTTCTTTTATGTGCAGTGTATTTGGTTGGTGGTCCTCGAGAGGTGGGACCACATGTCCAACCCTGTAAAGGGGCTGCCCACAGCTTCATAAAGCCTGAGGAAAACCCACAGTCCTTTGTCTGGTGAATCGTCTTCAGTTTATTTGGTGCTTTAATTTGAATTCTGGATATTTTGAACCCTTGCTCTATTTTTTGACTCTGCCTTTTGGATTGTGCATTTGGTTTGCTTATTTTGAAGGTATCGACCTTCTGTGCTTTTGTACAACTTAGATCTTACATTTAATAGAGCTTTTTGTTAAAAATGTATCTTCTTATTTATAAAGATTCTACATTGTCCTCTTTTCACAGTCGGGGTTTGATGGTACTGCCACATTAGTGGGAATTTTTTGGGAGTTACAAAGACATTTGTAATGACTAAACAAAAGTAAACAGTCGCAGATGGTTTTGAATTAGAGCCCAAGAGGTGGAAGTCTGAAGAGAAAGCTAAGGTCGATGCCAGTGAGTAAGAAAACTAGTATTTAAACAGATCCCAAAACATGACGCACAAAATCTGGGTAAAACAAGATGTAGTGAGAGGTTTTGGGAGTTAGGAAGATAATTAATATTTATTTGCCAGAACAGAACAAGAGACAAGAATCAAAGGCAGGTAAGCAAAAAAAAAGTCAAAACCAAAATGTCTAATATAATAAACCGCATGTCAGATTCTTAAGGGATATCTAAATACTGTGATGATTCATAAATATGAGATGCTGAACTTTATGCCACTACAGCAATGACGTCACGTGACACTCACTTCTTACCATTAAGTCTAGCAACAACCTAATGCTTGCACATCAGAAATTCAAAGTAAAACTTTCACAAAAACATATCGCAACAACAAATGAGCATAATCACTCAATTCCTTGTCCTCAGAAACCCCAAGAATGAGAGTGAAAAAATTGCTTGAGTCCAAGACATAACTACAAAAAATCAAATTATGATGTGAACTGGGATTTTGGTTAAAGTGATCTTTAGTTAATCCAATAGTACAAACCTTAACAGAAGCAGAAAAACATTGCTCTACGTCAAGGGTCGCCAACTCCCGTCCTGAAGGACCACCGTGGCTGCAGGTTTTCATTCTAACCCTTTTCTTAATGAGTGACCTGTTTTTGCCGCTAATTAACTTCTTAATTGACTTGCTCTTGAAGTCTCAAACCCCTTAATTGTTTCTTTTTTCCTTAATTAGCAGCCAAACAATAATGAGATATAAAATGAGCCAAAACATAACCAGCAAACTGTGTCCATCATGCAGTATCTGAAAATAAAGAAAGATGAAGGTCTTGGGAATGTCAATCTGCTCAGGTCATCAAAACACTTGAACAGCAGTCTT
This sequence comes from Erpetoichthys calabaricus, assembly GCF_900747795.2. Classification (NCBI taxonomy): domain Eukaryota; kingdom Metazoa; phylum Chordata; class Cladistia; order Polypteriformes; family Polypteridae; genus Erpetoichthys; species Erpetoichthys calabaricus. Next base: position 147,636,375 of record NC_041403.2, read on the forward strand.
AGAAAAGAGGAAATCAACAATTCCAGAAATGTCTGCTATTGCACAATGAGAGTAGCAACAAGCCATGGAATTAATTAAAGAATGGGTTTAATTAACAACAAGACTCAGCCTCTAATTAAGCAGCTGGTTGGAGTGGAATTGATTGGAGTTTGAGGTCCTGACTTAGTTGGTCTTCTGTTGGCTCACTTGCCTCACATTTCATTTCTGTTTGGGTGTCACTTAAGGAAAGAAATGTAGTAATTCAGAGGAACGATGAAAAGAAATTCAAGGGAACAAATCTTAAAAAACAAGTCAATTCAAATGAATTCACAAGAAATTAATTTGCACAAACAGGGAACTAATTAAAAAGGGGTTAGAATGAAAACCAGCAGCCATGGTGGTCCTCCAGGACCGGAGTTGGTGACCCCTGCTCTAAGTTCATTCAACAGGAAGTCACCAACTAGAAAATCATTCACAAAAATCTCAGTTTTCTCTGTAAACGTGGATAATCAGGAAGTACACAACACTAACCTTTACACTGTGTAAAAAGAAGACACAACAAGCATAAAGGTTTGGGGTTTTCCGGCCCCGTATACTGGAAATAATGATCTTTGGTCAGAAAAATTGTTCATAACAATATGCATCAGACAACAAGATGGTGGACTGGGGGAATCTTTATGGAGAAGGACCGGAAATGAAAGTGAAGGCTGCTGGGAAGGTACCAAGATGGATGCTGGGTTGTTGACGTCATCAGGGGTCAACAGAGGGAATGCGGAAGTGATATTGCGTGGTTAGTCACTGGAGGCGATTTCATGGCGGTGGCGTTTCTTTCTGTCTGTCGAAAACAAAGAGAGAGAGGTTAGTACTCCGCCATTCCCTTCTGGCCTGCGGTTTCACGTAACAGTTTGGGTCCTTCTGCGGCTCACTAAGCGCGCGTGCGTGACAACTGTTACAGCAGTGATGTCCCATACTGCGTAATTCCACTGCTTTTCATTAGCAATGCGGTAGCAACCAGTCCACAAAAATGGCGGAGCCCATAAAACAAAATGGTGTCAATCTTGTAAATTTATTGAATATAATTTTAATGCAACATTGTTACAAAAATTGAAATCTAGTTATTCCGATACCTAGAATGGGCACAAACATAACACAAAAAAAGAGATTTTTTTTTAAATGGAACTACGTTATAACAGCAACACATCACCACACAATAGGAGAGCATCCTTTTGACTGTAACGATACAAAGGTTTGATGTTGTTATGTTTGCAAACAGACAAAGTTTGAGAGTAGCCCAGGGATAAATATAAGCCAGAAAAAATGGCCAAAACCGGGAGATTAATAATAACAAGGGTCTATACCAAAATGTGAGACAAAATTCTTGGTCAAGATACTGAAGGAAAAGGTCAAAAAATGTGTCAAACATACCAAGGATCAAAGACAGAAAGGCTAGCAAAATGCAAATAGAGATTTGGGTTTTGTAGCTGCAGCTCAGATAAAGACGTGTTTTCGCAGGTGACCTTTTGAGGATATGTCTCTAACAACCAGTGTGTTACCCCTAAGATGGAAAATTACAAAATGACAGATAAAAAAATGCATTTTCTTTTTAAATTGGGAACTAGAATTAGATTCAGTGACTCAAAAACCCCTCAGAACAAGGTAAAAATACTCAGGGCTGGCTCTACCATATAGTGGAACTAGGCAGTCGACTGGGGGAGCAAAGGTTTTGGGTGGTAACATTTTGTCAGCCATCAAAGGCGTAGCGCTAATATACAAACACTTCAGAAAACTGACTGCGGACCCCACCTCGGTCTAATATCTGCTTTGCATTGTAATAAAAACTCAAAAGAGAGACCACCCCCTACCCACTATTCCATGCAATGTTGTATCTATAGTAGGGTGGCACAGTGGGTAGCGCTGCTGCCTTGCATTTAGGTGACTTGGGTTCGCTTCCCGGGTCCTCCCTGTGTGGAGTTTGCATGTTCTCCCCGTGTCTGCGTGGGTTTCCTCCCACAGTCTAAAGACATGCAGGTTAGGTGCATTGGCGATCCTAAATTGTCCATAGTGTGTGCTTGGTGTGTGGGCTGGCACCCTGTCTGGGGTTTGTTTCCTGCCTTATGCCCTGTGTTGACTGGGATTGGCTCCAGCAAACCCCCGTGACCCTGTAGTTAGAATATAGCGGGTTGGATAATGGATGGATGGATGGATATCTATAGTAGTTGCATTCAGGTCTCCCTGGTTTGGGCACAGCATTTTCAGTTTATGCCTAGGGTGGCAAAAAGAGCCAACACTGAAAATATACAAACTGATGTGGGAACTGTTAGAAAAAAGGAAGACACTCCTAACATATGTAGTATATATTTGACTAATGTTCTTGATTCCTTTCAAAAGGATATGTGTAATGCTTACCCATACAGCACTCCTTCTGCCCAGTATTCTCAAAGGTCATACATATTGTCTTGTCAACCAAGCATTGTCTCGAAGGTCTGCAAATGTTGATCTCTGGTTTATGTTTCCACAGTCTCAGGAAGCTCAAGTGTTGAAGCAGTTGGCAGAGAAACGTGACCACGAAAGGGATGTTTTGCACAAAGCTTTGGAAGAAAACAACAATTTCAGCAGGATGGCTGAGGAGAAGCTCAACTATAAGATGGAAATCAACAAGGAAAACCGAGAGGCCCACTTAAATGCTCTTAAGGAGCGGCTCCGTGAAAAGGTAAAAATTCATGTTACAAAAAATGTGATTTTAAGGTGTTCAATTAAAAAATAGGTTGAAACTTCTGACCACAAAATGATTTTACAGGATTTAATGTGACAAGCCCAAAGAAAAAATAAAAGGATTACTTATTTGTACTCGAATATACCAATGTAAGGCTATCATGCAATTTTGAATCCATTGTATTAAATATCTTAATGAGAGGCTCATTTATTCTTTTAATTTCATGAGTGAGGTGAGCTCCTTTTATAAATGTATCTGCACACCGGTTTATGTTAAATATTTCAAGCTTGCCATACTAAAACCTTTACCATGATTATTTAGTGAACGTTTCTTGATATGTTTATGGCATTTTTGCATGTGTCAATCATACATTTCTGAATTTAATGTTTTTCTTAAGGCTAGCCTCAGTGATGTCATCCCACCACTATTATTGTGTCACTGCCATTTTGATGCACATTGCGGTAAGCCATGGATCTGTTCCATATACCCACAGCAGCTGGCATCATGGCATGTACAGTGCATCCAGAAAGTATTCACAGCGCATCACTTTTTCCACATTTTGTTATGTTACAGCCTTATTCCAAAATGGATTAAATTCATTTTTTTCCTCAGAATTCTGCACACAACACCCCATAATGACAATGTGAAAAAAGTTTACTTGAGATATTTGCAAATTTATTAAAAATAAAAAAAACTGAGAAATCCCATGTACATAAGTATTCACAGCCTTTGCTCAATACTTTGTCAATGCAACTTTGGCAGCAATCACAGTCTCAAGTCTTTTTGAATATGATGCCACAAGCTTGGCACACCTATCCTTGGCCAGTTTTGCCCATTCCTCTTTGCAGCACCTCTCAAGCTCCATCAGGTTGGATGGGAAGCGTCGGTGCACAGCCATTTTAAGATCTCTCCAGAGATGTTCAATCGGATTCAAGTCTGGGCTCTGGCTGGGCCACTCAAGGACATTCACAGAGTTGTCCTGAAGCCACTCCTTTGATATCCAGGCTGTGTGCTTAGGGTCGTTGTCCTGCTGAAAGATGAACCGTCGCCCCAGTCTGAGGTCAAGAGCGCTCTGGAGCAGGTTTTCATCCAGGATGTCTCTGTACATTGCTGCAGTCATCTTTCCCTTTATCCTGACTAGTCTCCCAGTTCCTGCCGCTGAAAAACATCCCCACAGCATGATGCTGCCATCACCATGCTTCACTGTAGGGATGGTGCCAGGTTTCCTCCAAACGTGACGCCTGGCATTCACACCAAAGAGTTCAATGTTTGTCTCATCAGACCAGAGAATTTTCTTTCTCATGGTCTGAGAGTCCTTCAGGTGCCTTTTGGCAAACTCCAGGTGGGCTGCCATGTGCCTTTTACTAAAGAGTGGTTTCTGTTTGGCCACTCTACCATACAGGCCTGATTGGTGGATTGCTGCAGAGATGAATGTCCTTCTGGATGGTTCTCCTCTCTCCACAGAGGACCTCTGGAGCTCTGACAGAGTGACCATCAAGTTCTTGGTCACCTCCCTGACTAAGGCCCTTCTCCCCCGATCGCTCAGTTTAGATGGCCGGCCAGCTCTAGGAAGAGTCCTGGTGGTTTTGAACTTCTTCCACTTACGGATGATGGAGGCCACTGTGCTCATTGGGACCTTCAAAGCAGCAGAAATTTTTCTGTAACCTTCCCAAGATTTGTGCCTCGAGACAATCCTGTTTCGGAGGTCTACAGACAATTCCTTTGACTTCATGCTTGGTTTGTGCTCTGACATGAACTGTCAACTGTGGGACCTTATATAGACAGGTGTGTGCCTTTCCAAATCATGTCCAGTCAACTGAATTTACCACAGGTGGACTCCAATGAAGCTGCAGAAACATCTCAAGGATGATCAGGGGAAACAGGATGCACCTGAGCTCAATTTTGAGCTTCATGGCAAAGGCTGTGAATACTTATGTACATGTGCTTTCTCAATTTTTTTATTTTTAATAAATTTGCAAAAACCTCAAGTAAACTTTTTTCATGTTGTCATTATGGGGTGTTGTGTGTAGAATTCTGAGGAAAAAAATGAATTTAATCCATTATGGAATAAGGCTGTAACATAACAAAATGTGGAAAAAGTGAATACTTTCCGGATGCACTGTGTGTCATAGTATGATTGTATTTAATACGGTGGTGCTATTTCATGAAAACAATTTATTTCTTAGTTTCTTTCGTACTGGATTTACTGTAAGTTGAAAAGTATTTTTCCCAGAAGTTGCTTTCTTAATTTTTTTAGATTCTAATTTTTGTTTTGCAATTTAGAGGTTTTATCTATTTTATAGTGTGTCTTTTACTATTCAGAGCTTTTTTTCCTGTCCCTGCCTTATTCCTTATGGTTAACTCATCTCCTGCTCTTTTATTTCTTCTCTGCCATGTGTTACATTGTGCTCATATTTAATCCAGAACAGATTGAAATCAGATTTAATATTAGCTTCATGTTGTTGTGGACAACATAGTGTTCCTGAGAATTATTGCAAGCAAGGAGAGACCAGTTGATAACAAAGAGGCTGGAAGATGTGGTCAGTGGCGAGCCAAGGTTAAAACTGAATGAACAAACCAAAGTGCAAAGACAGAATCGGAAGTTAGAAACAGAGCTGGAGTCAAAATCAAAATCCTAATGCTAGGGCCAACCTGGTAAAGAAGCTAACTACTGTTAAAGTTTTCAGTTGTGTAGAATATCCACTAGAATATCTGCCATTTTTTTGATGATGGTAACCACAATGTCACATGTTCAGAGTTAGGACAATGCAAACAGGAATGTGATGATATATGGACTAAATGGCATCAAGTAATCATGAAAAAGAATGGTAATGAAAGACTTATAGAAGATGTGAAGGATGTCACTTTCCACATTAAATGAACGTGGTCTCCTGAGAAGAAAGAGCCTGCTCTGGCCTTTCTTATACAGTTCCTTTGTGTTCTGAGACCAGTCCAACATGTCATTGATCTGGACCCCCAAGTACTTGTAGGAGTGGACCACCTCTACATCCACTCCTTGATTAGTGATCGGACATAACGGCTGTTTGTGCAGCAAAAGTCAATAACCAGTTTCTTGGTTTTGCTTATGTTAAGTTGAAGATGATTCTCTTTGTACTAAGAAACAAACTTCTCCACCTGTCTCCTCTCCTCTGTCCCTTCCCCTTTATCAATTCACCCCATAAGTGCAGAATCATCTGAGAATGTTTGCAAGTGACATGACCTGGTGTTATATTTATAGTCTGTGTTGTATAGAATGAAAAGAGTGAAGACAAAAGGAGACAGGACTGTTCCTTTTGGTGTTCCATATCCGTATCAGAAAATCATTCTTTGAGTCTCACAACAGACAGTTCATTATCCAGAACACCATAAGCTCATCCACCTGCATATTTCTGAGTTTACCCCTTAGCAGGAATAGCTGGATGGTAATGAAGGTGCTGGAGACATCAAAAAACATAATCCTCACAGTGCTGCCAGCGTTGTCCCGGTGAGAATAAGCCTCGTGTAGTAGATATGCAATTACATCCTCCACTCCAATCTATGTCTGATGGGCAAACTCCAGTGGATACAGGTGGTCTACCACAAGAGGACTCATTTAGCCCAGGATCAGTCTCTCAAAGGTTTTCGTGATATGAGACGTTAGTGCCACTGGCTTGTCTGTCATTAGGTGAAGAGTCACCAGCCTTCTTTGGAACAGGAATAATGCAGGATGTTTTCCACAACAGCTGAACTTTCTGAAGCCTTAGGGATAGGCTGACCAGGTAACAGAAGGACTCCACAAAGTTGGTCAGCACAGGCCTTTTCCTGTGTGGAGCTTCCTCTGTTGTCTCCTTACTTGGTCTTCATGTTATGGACAGTCCACACTGATGGTCAGAGGTGGACTTGTCACTGGCCAATCCAGTTGACAGGGTATAATTCACTATAATTCTCCACAATACTACTACAGTCTGACGCACACTGCATACATAAATGTTGGAAAATAAAAGCAGATATGCTAGACTGGTTCACAAAAGCAGCAGAAAGGAGCACAATATGGGATGAGGTTGGCAGGTCCTATCTTCACTTCTCCTGGTGCTCTCTGGTTTCGCTTCTGTGAGTTAGCTGCACAATTTCATTGGGTTTTTAAAATGCTTACTTTACTCACTTTCACCCAGAAGCTGTAAGGGATGTATACCTCAAAGCAGTGACGATAGAAGGTCTCAGGCTACTCTGTGTGCCCGAGTGTGCCCTGTTAAGGACTGACATTGGAAGAAGACGTAACCTTTGATAGCCACAGCAGCCTCCTGTTTTATTGGGCAGGTTACCCTATGGAGCCTTGTCTCACTTTTACTACTGCAATGATCTGATGATGGATTACGCTGTGGGTTGAATTGTTATTTAGTAAAGCATCTTGTGATTGTTGGTGTATAAAATAAAAATAAATTGAACAATTGTTTACTTATCAGATGCTTGTCTGCAAAAGTTCTTAAGTCTTTATTCAATAGTACATATACTGTGACTAGTTTGTCCAAAAATAAGTTCAATGACTTGCACTTGCCAATGCTGCAGCGCCACATTGTTATGATTTGGTTTCATTAATAATTTTTGTTTATTTTCTTGTGGTACTTGAATGGACATTTTCAGATTTATTTTAGGTTTTGGAACATATAGACTCCATGTCTGATAATGGCTTATCTGACTGGAATTTATTTCATTTAGTTGAATTATTTTTCCACCTGTTTGGAAGGCATTTTGTTTTTCCTGAGTGCTGCCATTTTGTGGAGAAGTTGCTACTACATTGCTAAGTAAACCACCTGGAACTGAGTGGGTGTGACATCATAGGGTCTTGAATATAAAGTTCAATACGAACATTTTCTGGTTCGTCTGAGTTTCCAACGTGAAAAGCAGAGGTTCATTGTACTCATGATTGTGTTCTTGGCAAAGAAATTCTTGCAAGTGAAATATTGAGGGTGGCACCGTGGTAGTGCTGTTGTCACGGAGTAAGGAGAACAGGGTTTGCGTTCCAAAGCCTCCATGCGAGGAGTTTGCATGTGTCTGTGTGGCTTTCCTCCGGGTTCTTGGTTTCCTCTCACATTCCAAAGACATGCAGGTTAGGTGAACTGTCCATCCTAAATTGTCCGTAGTGTGTGCTTGGTCAGGGTGTGTGTGTGTGCGTCCTGCGATGGACTGGCACCCTATCCAGGGCTTGTTCCCTGCCTTGCACCCTATGCTATCTGGGATAGGTTCCACCAGACCCCTACAATCCTGTTCAGGACCAAGCGGGTAAGCAAATGACTGACTGAGATATTGAGTGCAATTTAGAATTTTGATTTTTGGATTAACAACTATGTGTATCTTTGCCTATTGTCTTGTCCACATCTTATCTTATTATTATTCATATTTTCTTTCTAAACTATCTTCTGCCTCACTCTTTCTGGTATCAATGACTTGGATTTGGATAAATACAGCGGATTCAAAAACTATTTAGACCCCTTTTTTCACATTTTGCTATGTTGCAGTCTTGTGCTAAAATTATTTGAATTCTATTTTTCCCTCCTCAAGCAAAATCTAAATACCCTGCAAAGACAAAGCAAAAACAGGATTGTAGGAATTTTTTTAAAACTCAGGTATTCAGACACTTTTTTTAACACTTGAACTCAGGTGTCTGAGGTGCAACCCTTTTTATTGATCTTTGTTGTGATGTTTCTACACCTTGTTTGCAGTCCACCAGCGGACATGTCAATTGATTAGACTTATTAATAAAGGCACACACTTTTCTATAGAAGGTTCCAAAGTTGACAATGTACATCAGACCAAAATGAGGTTGAAGGAACTGCCTGCAGAGCTATGACAATGGATTTTATCGAGGCACAGATCTGAGGAAGGCTACAAAAACTTTGTGGAAGCTTTGAAGGCGCCCAATAGCCTGCATAATCCTTAAATCAAAGAAGTTTGGAACAACTACAACTCTTCCTAGAACTCAGTAATCGTAGGGGAAGGGCCATGGTAAGACAGGTGACCAAGAACTGGATGGTCACTCTGGTGGAGCCACAGAGAACTTGAGTGAAGATGGGAAAAACTTCCAGGAGGACAACCATCACTACAACACTACACTGATGTGGGCTTTGTGACAGAGTGGCCAAATGAAGGCTTCTCCTCAATAAAAGACACATGAAAACCCACGTTGAGTTTGAAAAAAGCCACCTTAAGGACTCTCAGACAGTGAGATACAAGATTTTCTGGTCTGATGAAACTGAGATTAGTGTGATGTCTGGAGGAAACCAGGCACTGCTCATCATCTGTGTAATACTATTCCAACGGTGAGGCTTGTTGGTGGCAGCATTATGCTGTGATGTTGTTCTTCAGCAGTAGGGACTGGGAGACTGGACAAGGTTAAGGGAAATCTGAACAGAGCAAAACACAGAGATATCGTTAATGAAAACCTACTACAGAGTGCTCTGGACCAAAGGCTGGGTGAAAGGTTTACAATGACCCCAAGCACCAAGCAGAGACAACACAGGAATAGTTTAGAGACAACTCTGGGAATTCCCTTGAGTTGTGGAATTGAACCCAACAAAACACCTATGGAGGCACCACAAAAGGTCCACTGACGGTCTCCATCCAACCTGACAGAGCCTGAGAGGATCTTCAGAGAAGAATGGCAGAAAATCCTCAAATCCAGATATACAAAGCTTGCCACTTCAGTCCCAAGTAGACTCCCAGATGGATTTGTGCCAAAGGGGCTTCAAATAATTATGGAGGAATGGGTCTGAATACTTGTGTCAATGTGATATTTTATTTTTTATGTTTAATACATTTGCAAAAATGTCTAAAATCCTGTTTTCACTTTGCCATTCTGAGGTATTGAATGTTTCTTGATGTGGGAAAAAAATGAATATAAATGATTTTAGAACAAGGAGACAACATAACAAAATGTAAAAAAAGTGATGGAGTCTGAATACCTTCTGAATCCACTGTAGGCCTTGAAATTAGATGGACAGATAACGCTAAAGCAGCTTTCAGGTAAACTGTAGAGTTCTTTAAGAAAGTACTTTTCTGTACGCTGCGGTGAATTAAAGAAAACAATCTTTGCATATATCCAAATGCTACTGACGGTTAGTCCTTGTCACTGACATCTTGTCGTTTGTCTCACCAGGAGAGGCATGCAGTGGAGGTCCGCCGAAACAAGGAGATTCAAGCAGAACTCTCTGGTTGAAGACATTTTCTACAACTTTAACAAGAAATTCAACATCTGAAGAGTTTTGCCTAGAAAAATGCAACTTTTTTAAACCTTTCTGTATCAAAGCTCCTGCATTGTTCTGCATCTACAATATTATTCTTTGTGCAATAGGAAACAATTTATGATTAGAATATAACTCCTAGTCCATCCACGACTTACTACTCTGTCTTCTGCCTATTCTGCCTCTTAAACCATTATTAATTTATCAATTCAACCTTTATGATTGATAACAGGTAAGGTTGTTTAGATGTGCACCTCACTAACAGGAATTCTAATGTAAAGCTGGTAGCAGGAAGAGGCCACTTTCTAACAAAAAATAATTGTAAATTGACGAGTCAGGATTTTAAGATTTGCACTGGGATTTTGGGAATCGATGATGGATGATATTCCATAGATATACAGACAGCACACAAAATCACTGCATTTGTGCTGAATACATCCCAGAGCCTCACCCCACAGGAAAGTAACTTGTGTTCTTATTTCTAACCACCATTATTTAAATAATGTAATACGAAACAACCCCTACAAAATTTCTCTTTTAAGTAAAATATCTGGTCTTCAAATATCAGTTCCGTTTTTTGACCAAAAACATTTCACGGCCCCTAACTGCACTTCACTGATGTTTTATTGTCTCTCCAGTAACCCTCTAAAATCTAAAGGTTGAATTTTCTGATTACTTGGCAAAAAAAAAAAAAGAAAAGAAAAAAAAAAATTTCATTGTGCATTATATTTGTCTGTTACAAATATTTACTGATTGTATGTACGTGTGCAAGAATTGCTTGAGCCAAATTTTTTTTTGTCTTATTACTGCAGTAGTGGTAGTATGACGTAGAAAACAAAATTTGCAAGATATTATGCTGTACAAGGGTGTTTGCTTGATGTGGAATTCTGACTTGAAGCTAATTTTCCTTTCTGTAAATATCTTTTATGAATATCAGGATTGCATTTTGCAAACAGTTACCATTCCTTTCATGATAATGTATCCTGTCTACACCCCACCTTCATCTTTCAGTCCTGCAGTTTGGGATTGTCACTCATCAGAAAATGTCACCACAAAGCTGCAGATTATGGTGCTTCAGTCGCTTCGTGAACCTCAAGGTATACTAATAGCTGAGGAAAATGTCTTAAAGCAGGAATGTATTCACTGTGTCAAAAAGATTTGTTTGGTGCCATATCTGCATCTATGTCCATCAGTCTAATAGAAATAAATAGTATAATGTGAATACATAGCTGTCAGGATAGACTCTGGCCCCCTAGGACCCTGGGATAGAAAATGATATATATACAAATTTGTATGTATGTATGTTTGAAAAGTGAAAAAGACCATGCCATAATATGTATACCTACATATGTAGAAACTTATAATTCACATATTTCTGTGCACTGGAGGTTATCTTACCTACAAACTGAGCATAGTTCAATCCTCCATTTAGCGTAACACTCAAAACCATTCTGCATATACTGGATATATATATATATATATATATATATATATATATATATATATATATATATATATATATATATAATATATATATATATATATATATATATATATATATATATATATATATATATATATATATATAAATATAAAATGTCACACGTGTAATCCGAGAGAGCGGCTTCCACAGTCTTCCTTGATTCTGTTTTAGTGAAGTTCGTCTGCTGTGTTGAGAAGTGGATTTGAAGCTGCATCATCTGGTCTTCTCATTCTTGTATCAAAGTTGCCTCATCTGCTTAGTTTATCACGGTGGCCAAGGAATATCCTGCCGACTATGCCATTGTAAAGTAAAAGACAAGAGAGTATCAGGGCGCTGCACCAAAGAGGATGCCTTGTTCAGTTGAACCAAAGTTTTAAGAAAAATAAATGAAAAAAATAAAACAGGGGACTGTAGTCCTCTAGCAATTTGTTCTAGCTGAAAAAGACAGAAAGATTTTTAAAAAGAACAGGAAGAGGATACGTATTCGGAGATGTGCAAATTTCATTAACCTGAAAGCAATCCCATCATTTGTCAAAACGAAAAAGGCCAAAACTAAAATTGTAGTCAAACATCAGAAAGAAAGTGGTCTTTCTAAGCCAGACAATTTAAAGGAATGATTGACAAGGAGGTCACAGGTTTTTATCCAATCTTGAATAAATTAGAAGTAAGAAGAGCACTCTTTGAATAGTTTCGTCCATGACATCATTGATATGTCATCCTCTTGAATTGTTGTAAACCTTGTCTAGGTAATGAATGGCACAAAATGCACAAAGTGATGGCACCTGTTGCCCATACAAAACAGTGCTAGAAGATAATATAAAAAATAATGAACATTTTCATGAAGACTTCGATAAAACAAACAAAACTTCAGAAATGGATTCCTTGGGTTTGAAAAGCTTTTAAAAAACATCAAGAAAATCATCATTACTTTAGAGAAGTGCGCAAAAAAGTTAAAGAATAATCCAATCACAATACAATTGATGTCTTAGCCCAAATTAGGCTCAGGGCTGGATCAGGGTCCAGAATGAACCCCAACTTCTGGTTAGACATTGGTTTATATAGGAGCTAGGGCAGAAGAATTAGAGCCACCAAGTGTGAAGCACAAGTGATGTCACAGTTCACCTGTGAAATCTTCCTCTGTTCTTGGGGAAAGGACAGGAGTCGTTAAAGATTCTGCCCCACCGTTATCCTTTCCTGTCTTAGTTACTTGCTCAAAGTCAGCAGCTGCCCCCTTGGCTTGCTTGTGTGACAATCTATCTATCTATCTATCTATCTATCTATCTATCTATCTATCTATCTATCTATCTATCTATCTATCTATCTATCTATCTATCTATCTATCTATCTATCTATCTATCTATCTATCTATCTATCTATCTATCTATCTATCTATCTATCTATCTATCTATCTATCTATCTATCTATCTATCTATCCAAACACAGATATACATAAATAGACACTATATCAAATTCATCTCATAATAAAGAAACATAAAACATGCATATGCAGTTATATATGTGTATGTATGTGGTCATGTATGTGTTTGTGTATAACATGTTAATATGCATACACACATGCATGTTCACATGTATATACAATGTCTTATTAAAAGACTTTACTAAAGCAGATATAAAATGTACATAAATATAGAAAATGGTCCTACTCACACACATGCATATGATATGCTGTCTATGCATACATAAACATTACAGTAAATTAATTCTCTTAACTGTAACAAATGAAGTGTCATTTCCCCGCAGGCCTCAGACCCTTAAATAATCCCCCAGGTGTAATATAAACTCACTACTAGAATACAAATTTTGAAGTGAAAGCAGCAGCCCAGCTTTGGATTGCAGAACCCACCAATGCACCTTGTGTACAAATCAGCTTATAGTTGTGTTGAGCGTTGTGAATAAAAAATAATTTTGAGTCTTCCCTAAATGTAATCCATCCTGGATGGTCTTGTTCAAGTTTAAGGTCTTTGCTTTGACGTTGGAAGGCTAATTAATGTCACTGATTGTATGACTCTATTAGTATATTATCATACCCTTTCAAAGAACACCACACGCTGTGAAAAGAAAATAAGAGTGGATGAGACTTGCTGGCTGCTGGCTCATTCTTCATTTGAACCCTGTGACTATTTCCATCCCCTGCTTAATCCTCGTGAGAGCCAGAGTCACACGTTAATTTCTAACATTATTTTCTTCTTTCAGGACCCAGGCAGTTGCCCACCTTTATACTGAATATCCAATTTGCCCACTTTCTAAAACCATAAAGGTGTTATCTGTTAATTTGGAGATGGGCCAACAAACAGTATGAAGGTGATCTAGCATTATGTGATGACTGGTTATGGCAGATCTTTCTATTGGAATGGACAATGAAGTACTGTAAATTATTATAAGGCAGGAAATGTGGCTGTGTTGTTATGTTTTTGTCTTTTACTTTATTATTGTTTGTTTAAACATTTTATTTGCTCATTTCACAGCACTTCTTTTGCTCTTCTATCTAGAATTGCCCAGGGCCTATTTGACAGATTCTGAATAAATGCTTGCTAATGTAACCTAAACTCCTGAAATTGCTGTTAAACACTTTTGCTACATTACATTTCACTGATGAAAAAAAAATGTGCCATGATTCGTAATTTGAAATAGAGATACAGTCAGAAACTAGAACACCTTTACAGCTACTTGTATAATCATATCTTAGGATCTCTCACCTGCAGTTCAGTGTCAACTTGGGATTGTTATTGTGATCAGAAGTGATAACAAATAATAATAAAGTTGGTAATACACCATGTTTGTCTTGACCTTTCATTATTTAACATGGACAACTCTAAGACTGCTGGCGCCCTTGCCAGTACCAGTACCTGTCTTGAGTTGATGTTTTTCACATCACATCTCAAAGTCATACATGTTAAGTAAATGAGTCTGGGTATATGTGTGAATATGCCCTTCAATGGCCTGGCAACCCACCTTATTTGGGTGTCTACATTATGCAGAGTGCTGCTGGGATAAATTATGGCAATTCACAACCCTGAATTCAATTAAACAGATTCAGGAAATGGAGGGATATCTCTGAAATTGTAACCTTCACTATACATAATGGATGCCTTCATCTACAACATAATGGCAAATCACATGACTTTTCCATCGATTATTAGGCTGCCCTTTGTCACCGATTCTGTTCATAAGTTATATGGACAGAATTTCTAGGCACAGCCAAAGAGCGGAGGGGGTTTTGTTTGGTGACCCCAGAATCTTGTCTCTGCTATTTGCGAATGACGTGGTTCTGTTGGCTTCATCGGACAGTGACCTCCGGCTCTCACTGGAGCGGTTCGCAGTCGAGTGTGAAGCAGCGGGGATGAGAGTCAGCACCTCTAAATCCGAGGCCATGGTTCTCAGCTGGAAAAGGGTGGAATGCTCTCCCCGGTTTGGGAACACAGTACTGCCTCAAGTGGAGGAGTTCAAGTATATTGGGGTCTTGTTCACGAGTGAGGGAAGAATGGAGCGGGAGGTTGACAGACGGATTGGTGCGGCATCCGCAGTAATGCAGGCTCTGCAACGGTCCGTCGTGTTGAAGAGAGAGCTGAGCCAAAAGGCAAGGCTGTCGGTTTACCAGTCGATCTACGTTCCTACCCTCACCTATAGCCACGAGCTTTGGGTAGTGACAAAGCTCGTGAGAACAGTAAGATCACGGATACAAGCAGCCGAAATGAGTTTTCTCCACAGGGTGGCTGGACTTTCCCTTAGAGGAGTTTAGTTATCTGGGAGAGACTTGGAGTAGAGTCGCTACTCCTCTGCATTGAGAGGAGTCAGTTGAGGTGGTTCGGACATCTGGTTAGGATGCCCCCCGGACGCCTCCCTGGGGGTGGGTGTTCTGGGCATGCCTCACTGGGAGAAGGCCACGGGGCAGACCCAGGACACGCTGGAGGGATTATATCTCTCTGCTGGCCTTGGAACACCTCAGGGTCCTCCCAGAGGAGCTGGAGGAGGTGGCCGGGGAGAGGGAGGTCTGGGCTTTCCTGCTTAGGCTGCTGCCCCTGCGATCCGACCTTGGATAAGTGGTGGATAGTTTATATGTTTTCTTCTGTTCTAATAATTCCACTCTTCCTCCCATGGGATAGTTAATTTGATCTTCTTCAACTGCTCTGACCAGTTGACCACATCTGAGCTTAGGAATGTTTGGATGATTGGGGGAACAGGAGAGGTCCACCCTTATCTTTCACCCGTGTGCATTTTGAAGGATGTTGCCCTTAGTCTTTCTTGAGGCTGATGGTTTCCCCCCTTCTGTAATGATCTAGGTGGATGATACTACTGTCTTTTGGGTCTGCTATTTTTTTTTTACTTAACTGTTGCGTGAAGATAATTGTTAAAGCAAGAAACATTTTGTCGTGTCACAACCTGTATCTCCCTTGGGTGAGTGTGGTGTTGCAACCTGTCAGGATGTGGGCCTCACCAACACTTGTTCCAGTGACACAAGCTTTTCCTAGATGATCTCCCATTCAGGTACTGGCCAGGCCCAAACATGCTTAGCTTCAGGTGGATTATCTGTTCTGAAGTGCTTGTGGTATGGCTGCTGGCCGATGGAAATGAGTGTAGGACACTGAAGTTCATGTCACTTTTCCTGGACATCTTGCCTCAACAGCCCGGCAACCCTGTATTAGAAACAGCAAACAATAGAAGGGCTGATACTAACAACACAATGTTACCTCGAAAGATTTATTTTAAAAATAATGTCTTCAAAACCATCCTGAATCAAACAACAGACTAGACCATTAAATCCCCTTACCTCTAAACCACCAAAATGCTACTTCCGTTATTGTGAAAGGCCAAGGAAAAGACCAAAAAAATTTAATGAAAAAAAAAAAAGATTAAAAAAGTCTAAATCATCACGGCCATATCCAACAGTACCTGATGGAATTTTCCTTTAGCCCAGAGACAGAGATGGCGGTTTTGATTCAATTGATCCGTATTGACATCCCATCCCTGCCAAAGAGGTCGGCTAGAGAGTGAGTTGGAGCTTTGCATGGAGAAAGTTCCATGCTGGTAACACCTCCATTCTCATTGAGAGAACCATGTTAGACACTCACCCATGGTCTCTTTGCAGTTTTCATGTAGTTTTATGAAGAATTTCTTCTTAGATACCCAAAACTCCTAAAGATAATCTAGTGAGAAGTCAAGCAGAATGACCCCTTTTATTGGCTAACTAAAAAGATTACAATATGCAAGCTTTCGAGGCAAATCAGGCCCCTTCCTCAGGCAAAATGTATTCAATTACACTTGATCACTTGATTACATCTTGCCTGAAGAAGGGGCCTGTTTTGCCTCGAAAGCTTGCATATTGTAATCTTTTTAGTTAGCCAATAAAAGGGGTCATTCTGCTTGACGTCTCACTACATTCGTAATGGCTAACACGGTACAAGACCCTAGTACAATAAAGATAACCTAAAAATCTAAAGGTTAAGTTGATTAGTGACTCTAAATTTGGCCATTATGATTGAGTCAATGTGGGTTGTAGCAGTAGAGGTAGTTATCGACCTGTTTCACCCTCAGGTACCACGCCAAACACCAGGTAAAAGTCCAAGACTTCTTTATTTTATGATAATTATGTGCACAAAGCACCCTCCACTCCATACTACTCATATAATAATCAATCAACACTACAATAATCACAATTCCTCCTCTCCTAGAGACTTCGCCACCCTACCTCCCAGCTCAGCTCTATGTCTGGGCTTTCCCATGGTCCTTTATACCCCCTGACCCGGAGGTGTTCCTGTTCCATAACCCACAAGTCCTTATTACTTCCGGGCCAGGGTAAAAAGTCCTTTTCTTCAACCTGGAAGCAAGTCGTTTCTTCTTGTCATGTGATCATGACGCACTTCCGGGTTATAGGGCATGTAAGAGTCCCAGAGCCTCCCTACAGTGACTCCCGGTGGTCCCCAAGGTATCCAGCAGGGCTGTGTATAAAAACTACAAAGTCCATGAGGCCCTGCTGGAATTCGGGGCACGTCCATGCTGTCGGGAGAGCTCCTCCTGGCGGCCTGGGGGTGAGGGCCGGAAACTCTCGCCGGCCATCCATCACAGGGTGTAAGCGCCCATTAACCATGTGTTGGACTGCTCAGGGTTATAAAGGATGGATAGATGCCACTGGATTACAATGTACAGAGCAAACCAAAGTAAGAATGACTGGAATAAAATATGAAGAGGAGTCATGAGCTTAACAGAGTTGTTCAGCACTACTTACACTGGACACCATGGATTCAAAATTTACCGGCAGAGAAAACCTGCAGCCATCAGAGAAATCATTGCAATTGAGGTGAAAAGAATTTCAATTTCTTTCAGTCCAGTTGCGTCATCTTTTTAAATTTATACTTATAAACATTTCCATACAAACTGATTAATTTGCCTAGACATCACTGCTTAAGCTAGCCAAAAATTAGAGCTGGAACCTGGAGCTTGAAGGCAGTTACACACTTATCTACATAATTTCACTGTAAGAGGATGCCAGATGGTAGATGAGTGTATCATTAAGGAGTCAGAAAGCAGAAGAATTCTTTAAAAAGAGTAGCTGTGCACATTAGAGGTCACTAGAGGGTGACAAATCTTCATATTGTGACTAGAACCCTGGTGCCAAAACCTCCATAGGTGCAAATGTTGAAATGAAGGTGTGAGTAACCTGGGGAAAAAGCTAAAGAAAGATCCCCTGAGATGTTAAAAAACCTTTAATATAGTTATTAATAAAGTCACAAGAGATGTAAAAGGGTTAATATTTCTCCTCATCCAGAGAAGGTTACACACAAAGATTGTGTTGCTCCTTTAAAGGCAACAAGAAAAATAATTATCAAGAGGTTCTATGTGGTTAAGCCAGTAGGGGACAGCAGACAGTCTCTGTTTCTCATGGATTAGATCGTGTTGCCTTGTTAGGATGGAGACCTGGGCCTGTGAGGCTATTTGGGTCTCAGGGATGTAGAGACACTCTGGCTACAGACAGATCCAGATATCTTGGACCCACTCTGAAACGGAACAGGACTTCTGAGCTTTGCCTTTAAATGTATATTAAAATATGACTGTAGCCAAGGGATTTTTAAATATGGAGTCACAAAGAGAACTGGAATAAAGAATGGATGTAGAAAGTGAGAGAATGTTTTTCAGAGGGTGACAGCAGAAAGATTTTTTAGAAAAAGTCCGTTAGAGTGGCATGGTTTACTTTGACGTCCCTACTCTTTTAATGCTTTGTTTTCTTTGTTTGTTTGCTCCTTCCAAATGTACTTGCCTTTGCACCTAAAAACAAAGAGGTGATTAAAAAGACAAAAGACATAATTAGGACAAACAAAGAGCAGGCCAAACCATAAAACCAGTAACTGAAAGGGCAAGATGAAATTGAATGACAAAGATGGAATGGGGTTGTAGTTAAAATACAGAATATTACCAATAGGGCCTACTTGAAAATAAAAATATTGTTAAGAGTTTTGAAGGTTGATAACAGACAAAATTATACATATACAACTGGCTACAAACTACAAAATCTAAAACATCAGGCCAGTATTCCCAGGCAGGCCTAATGAGAAGTCAAGCAGAATGACACCTTTTATTGGTAACTAAAAAGATTCCAATATGCAAGCTTTCAAGGCAGCTCAGGCCCCTTCTTTGGGAAAGATGGCCTAAGTAATACAAGTAGGCCTCACATTCTCTGTTATGATTCACACACAAACAAGAATGGCAAAGCCAACAAGAGTCTTTACTCTCTACTAGCTTGCCAACATAAAGCTCACACCCAGGAAGCCTGACTGTTTAATCTAACAACTGGCTTTGGCCTACACTGAGCCAAATGGGGATTTAGCTTCAAAAGTGCTAAAAACAACAACAAAGTCCCAAGAAAATATTCAAAATTTCCTATTAGGGAGAGGACTGCTGTCAATCCCTAGACTGTGTAAGAACGAACAACAAAATAAATCATAAGAAGAAACAGGTTACGTTTAGGAGAGATCAGAAGAGCATTAGGCAAAATGCCATGCACTGGTACACAGCTTTCAATATAAAATATTATTTTAAACCTCAGTGTCAATGTAGTTGTATTAATATACTTCTTTTTCACTTTAAAAATTGCAATAAATAAATTTCTGCCCACTAATAACTTCTTATAAAAAGAAAAAATAAATAGTTTCCCACCATATTTAAAATGATATATTAAAATTCTGTCTTTTAAAGCTTTGCTTTAAAATATAACTTTAAGCAAACGCAAATCTAAATAGACCTCCAATATCATTTAAAAATATTTCTTTAAAAGCAATATTCCTTCCTATAACAACAGTTATGTGACATTTATAATTTTTAAATTAATAATTAATCATTCAAGGCACTATAAATACAAAGTATTAAACATCACGATCCTTAGGGTTAATTCTTGTGCCCAAGGACTAATTAACCTTAAGGCTCTTATTAGGATTAGGGCTGTCATATACTAATGTTAAGTTCAGGAATGGGGTAGGGCTAGCAATAAAATACATAAGACCCTGCAAAGTAAATTTTAACATCAGGGCCCCACCATACACTTTAATAGTAGGGTCTCTGTCTAGGATTTTAGGTTAAGAATAAAAGAAAGGATTTGTAAATAAGTTTTAACCTAGTCCATATATTGCTTAGTGGGACCCTGAGGACTTAGCCTTAACATAAAGGCCATCATCAAAAATTTAACCTTAGTGCTGGTATAGAAACTTTTTAAGATCAGGAAAGGGGTGAGGGGAAGGTTAGGTTAAGGTTTGTAGAGAATCATGCCCCCTAGAGGGCAAACAGTGCGCTGGCACACTGACTATGTAGACAGCATCTAAATAGCAATCTACTATTCCCAACTCAACGCTTATCACTAAGAGTAGGAAGCATTTTAAAGCTGTACAAAATTTGCCTTAATAAATACATTTAAAAAATGCAAAATTAAGACAGTTAAAAACAAATTTCCAAATAAATAACCATTAGGTTTTAAAAACAATTAAAGGCAGCTAGAAATAGAGTATTACAAACTTCCATAACTGAAAATAAAATGTAGGGTTATTAGAGAAACCTACTTTTAACAGTGTTCATTAGGGATATAAATCTTAAGATTAGAGTTTAAATTAGTAATATTTAAGATTAGGAACTATTCAGTATTAGGTAAGAAGAAGGAATATTAAGATTAGGGACCTTTAAAGTGACTATGTCCTACCTTTAGTGACTTTAAGTTTAGGATTTGTAGTTGAGGTAGGGCAGTCTAATATTCGACATGTTAGTGTTAGGGTTAGGGAAAAATAAGAAAATACTCAAAAATATAACAAGGCAAAAAGATTTTTCTAAAATATAATCCACAATGATCCAATCCCAATTTAAAATCGAATAAATTAAATCTAAATTTTAAGCAAAACAAAAAAATCAAAATAAGGGCAATACGTACAGTACAAAACTCTCCTCCAACAATGCACATTCAAATGAATCACAAGGAACTTGCTTTCCCAGTCTGGCTTTATAGGACTGGAGACGGTTCCTTGTGGTATTGGTGACCCTACCTCTTAGGGAGTCAGGGACAATGTAATTACCCACATAAAAACTAAATGAAATACAGTCAGTCAGTCATTTTCCAACCCGCTATATCCTAACACAGGGTCACGGGGGTCTGTTGGAGCCAATCCCAGCCAACACAGGGCGCAAGGCAGCCAACACAGGGCGCAAGGCAGGAACAAATCCTCGGGCAGGGCGCCAGCCCACCGCAGTAAATGAAATATAAATAAAATAAAAGTGACTGAGAATACATGATTAGACAAAACAATATTAACATAGATAGATAGATAGATAGATAGATAGATAGATAGATAGATAGATAGATAGATAGATAGATAGATAGATAGATAGATAGATAGATAGATAGATAGATAGATAGATAGATAGATAGATAGATAGATAGATGACAAGACATGTTGGTGGTCTTTGGTAGACAAGGCTCCTCTCTAATTGAAGGAGCCCAGTTCAAACCCCTCAGCACCTTAGCAGGCAATTTCCTGAGAGAATTCCAAGTGGAAACAGTTATTTTAGAGTTTTGGTGCTGGACCTAACACTTCTTCCATTGAAATCAAAGGTAATACTTGCTAAAAAAGGGAAAATAAAATAAAAATAATAAATAAAGAAAGAAAGAAATAAAGAAAGAACATTTGCAGCATTTTTAAAAGAAGTTCACTGCCTCTGTCTTTATCCTGACAGGTTACTTTCAGAATAGTACAAAATCATCAGAACATAAGGAATACTCCCTCCATGCATGTCAATATAAAATATGTTCATGAAGCTGTTTCAAGAGTGAAAGAGATATGAATTTTTTAATGTGTGTAAAAATTCTATATAAATGAACGATTATTAGGTATTTTTACATGATACTACACAGCCCTAAGTAGACACTATGGTATGGCATAACTCTACTATGATTTAACATTAAAAAATCTAAACTGAACTGAAATGGGAAATAATATTGTAATGAGCACAGAGACAGAACAACTGAGGCACACATAAAATGACGGTTTATTCAACACTTAAAGGTCATAATCTGAAAATTAGTACCTTCACATTATTATGGCTGCGGAAAATGCTTCAAAAATTGCAGGCACCACTAGCTAGGGCTATTCTTGTACTGTTCCTTATGTCGCATTACTCGTCCAGCTTCAGTGATCACCTTCCCCATTCACACAATGCCTTTCACTGCTGTCTACTGAAGGCTGTTCTCTTCTGCCAGGGCTTCTGTTCGTCTAAAACTCCAAGAAGTCTCCACCTTCCTTCTTACCACCAACCTTCCAGTGCTTGTAAAGTGCACTGCAAATATTCTCAGTTCCTGTCACTATCTTTCACTTATTCAGCCCTACCTGTTTTCAAGGTAATCTGAAGACTACTACAATATCACAAAGATACTTTCAAATTTTTTGGTACTTACATGCTTATCAATTTTTCAGAATGCTGCCTGAGCTCTTCATAGAAAGTTTTGAACTATCCTCTAGACTTCCTTTGCTGCAAAACAAGGTGACACCAGTAACTGCACTCATTAAACTGATGACACCTCCTCTTCAGCATTGTGATTGCCAGGATTAAAACCACTAAAGTCATATAAGACATTCTAGAGACACAACAATCACCTCACAATACGATAACACCTTCCAACCTACAAAATGATGACAGGAAATGATGTCAAACATTATTTTCACTGCAAAAACTTTATTTGGAAATGCTTGAAAAATGACTGAAAAACAACCAAAAAAAGTTATTAAAAAGCACTTGAAAACTGCTTGCAAAATTGTTTTAAAAAGCTTGAAAGGCACAAAACAAACGCTGGAAATTCACATACCTTAGGGTATTATCAACCAAAATGATTGCCTGTCCATTTTCTTGGAATCCCAAAGCTTGTAAAAGTAATGCACCAGCTAAGATGAGCAAATGAAACATCTGAAAAAGCGGAACAATGCTGCTTTAAAATGTTCAGTGAATGAGGGTGCTGTGCCACTCAGTGCTGCCACATGGGCACAACTATCCAGTCAGTAAGGGTGACTATCACAAGTGGCATCTCCATGAAAGTGTCAATTTCCACTTCATTAAAGCCATTCAAATTAACATTGAACAAATTTATTTTAATTGTATTTTGTTTTGATTTGTTATTTTTAATAGGTAATGCCCAGGCGCATACAGCCACCCCAACCCGACGCGGACGTTTATTCTTCAGTTGGTAATTCCCAGCAGTATACAAATAATGTCCACAATGACAGCACAGTCATTCCTCCTCCAGCCCTCCACACAGGCTTTGTCCTTCTTCCTCCCTACTCTGGATGTTGAATGCTGGCGACTGGCACCCTTTTATAGAACACCTGGAAGGACTCCAGGTGTCCAACGACCTTCTTCTGGCAGCACTTCCTGGTGTGGTGGAAGTGCTGCCAAACAGGGCACAGAAAATGTGCAGACACCCCCTGCTGGTGGCCACAGGCCCCAGCCAGGTTGAGGTTGCATGCTCCAAAACTCACTGTCCTGCTGTCAGTCAATGGGGCTGCCCTCTATTGGTCTGGGGAGCAGAATGTCATAAAAAAGCTCTCTTCCCCAGTCCCTCCATTGTCATTGCGTCCTGGCCAGGTATAGGCCCCCTGCCGTCCACCACACTGTCCCTACCTTAGCTGAGCTTTATATGGGGCAAAGTGGCCCACCCTGCGAGGGCTATCCTCCTCCATGATGGGGAGTTGATGTGACCTGGTCCACAGCTCTGCCCTGAAATGACAAAACAGGAAAGTTATGGGGAGGCGCTGTGCTGCTGCCATCTCGCGGCCTCTATTGGGCTCTTAAATGGAAAGTGCCTCCAGCTGTGGCCCAGGTTAAAGCATTAATAGCAACATCGCTCCTATCGTCGCTCCTGTGCCCTATAGACATGGAAGCAGGACAGGAAGTTCCGCTGAGGACCCTCTCCGGACTGTGTGAAGACTCGGTTTTCCTTTTCCGAGTCTTCCATTTGTTCTGGGGTACAGTGACTGTCTAGGTCTCTCTATGGCAGAAAGAATGGCACTGTGCTGTCTGCACCCCTCTCGACTTATGGGAGATGGCTGGTGGTGTCTGAAGAGTAGCAGTTTGTGTGCCGGTACAGATAAGCCGGCCCCTTAGATGTGACTTGGCCATTTCCGTCTCCACCGTGCGATCAGTCACAACCCCCACATCTACTGTTGTCCTCACAGGTGGCGCAGTGGTAGTGCTGCTGCTTTGCAGTAAGGAGACTGTGGAAGATTGTGGGTTCGCTTCCCGGTTCCTCCTTGTGTGGATAGCACTTTGAGTACTGAGAAAAGCGCTATATAAATGTAAAGAATCGTTATTATCATTTTTACTGTTGGACCCCCTGCTACTTGACTCCGATCAGAACCATCCCAAATCAATTCGATAGGGGTTCCTGTTTTATTTACGGTCCAGGAAACACTCACCTGTACTGCTACATCTGTATGGGTGAAGAGTCCCACGCCGAGCCTCTTCAGGTGATCTTGCAATGCCTTCAAGGGTAACTCAGCAGTCCTCTCCATCCTCTCTATTACCTGCTTCAGCAGGCTAATGACCTGTAAAAGAGAGTGTACGGGTTGGAGAACGATCTCAAAATCCTATAGAGCCAAAAGCAGGTTATCTGTTTCGGCTGGTGGTGAACTCTGGGTTCTCTCGTCTTCACCTTGCTGGCTGGGAGCTATTGAGCTTGTGCACCACCTGCTGGGGCTCCCTTGGGAGTCCGTTAGAGTGGACTTTCATCGGCCCTGCGTGTAGCCAACCATCCACGGGGATCCGACACACGCCGTCCACTCCCTTAACTGCTTCGTGGAGGGAGGTCCAGCACTCCACCGCCCCCTCCTCCCTTGGATTGGTCCCTATAGGGTGTTCCTCCTCTTGCAGTTGTCCTTTGAAGAGCAGTGGGCGTGGATCTTCCTCAGCCTCTTCCTCCAAACTCACCCCGCCGTCGCTCCATGGATTGGAGTGTTTTGGCCATAAGAGTGGATCTGAGCACTCGCCATCTACAAGATTTGACACAAAAATAACCGGACTGGACTTGGGGCTTTCCTGGAAAACCGTCTGGAGGTCAGCTGGATGTGAATCATAGAACTATATCCCCTCCTACACTCCCTCTCAAACCGCCAACCGGCTAGGCATATCCTGTGAATAGACCAGTCAGTATTTGCACAACAATCGCTACACAAGTTGTCTCAATAATGTCAGGTGAAAAAATTGAACAGTGAATCAATATCAAATTTCTTGCAAATTTTTTCTTTTTCCATAAAGCAGTTTTTGACTGAAAAAAAACACTCCTGTCCTCAATCATCCTCCCTATTTGCCCGATTTAGCTCCCTTTTTACTTGTTCCCAAAAATCAATAGTGACCTGAAGGGAACATATTTTTCTTCAGTGGATGAAGTGTAGATAGAAATAGCAATCCTGTTGAAGAGCCTCAAGCAAGAAGACTTCCAGCACTGTTTCAATTAATGGAAGATACATATGGAGCGGTGTAGAGATCGAGAGGGCGAGTATATAGAAGGTGACTATGTTTAGAATGCTGTAATTCAACAATAAATATGTTTTTGTTTTACCAATCCGGTTACTTTTGTGTCTCACCTCGTATGAGGTAGGTGTACGGGACAGACAAGTAACTTTCCCAGGGCAATCAGTCCCTGGGCCCAACACCTACCTAAAGGATCATGCCATCTGGAGCATACTTCT
Source organism: Erpetoichthys calabaricus (assembly GCF_900747795.2). NCBI lineage: Eukaryota > Metazoa > Chordata > Cladistia > Polypteriformes > Polypteridae > Erpetoichthys > Erpetoichthys calabaricus. The sequence continues at coordinate 147,661,992 of NC_041403.2, forward strand.
TCCGGTTAGCCTCTTCTTCAGCTACATCGATATAGATGCTGCATCGATGGCAAGCAACTGGGGTCCTGCTGCTTTTAGCCCTTGCCTGGGCTTCTTCTTCACCATCGGGAGGGAGTTGTGCTTCAATGGACCTTTTGCGGCCTTGTCACGAAACCTGTGCCGCTGTTGATGTGTGCCTCGAGCTGCTGTGTCGGGATGGCCACAATAATTATTTACTTAGGGTCTCCTGCTAGCAAACGGCCAGGAGTCCCATCTGGGATGCCAATTGTGATGCTCGGGGACATAGAGCTGCCCCAACCTGACACAGACACTCCTAGATTCAGAGATAATTTCATTCCTCAGTCTCAAAAAGACACTCAACGTTTACTCATACTAATAACTGTATTTCTTATTTAATGCATGATGTTGTATTTTTTGTTAGTGGTAGGTATTGCACTACTGTCAGTTGCCTATAGGAGTCACAGACACCTCCAAAGCTGGAACAGGACAACTCAACGATTTTGCATGAGACTGCCAAAAAAGACAGAGACACTCTGGTAGTATTATGGGAATTCAGGGGCCTCTGCAGTGTTGGCACATACAGTATAGTGGATTCAAAAAGTACAGTTAGGTCCATAAATATTTGGACAGAGACAACTTTTTTCTAATTTTGGTTCTGTACATTACCACAATGAATTTTAAATGAAACATCTCAGATGCAGTTGAAGTGCAGACTTTCAGCTTTAATTCAGTGGGGTGAACAAAACGATTGCATAAAAATGTGAGGCAACTAAAGCATTTTTTTTACACAATCCCTTCATTTCAGGGGCTCACAAGTAATTGGACAATTGATTCAAAAGCTATTTCATGGACAGGTGTGGGCAAGTCTGGGAGTGTTCCAGGTGGCTCATCACTATTACCTGGAATCACTCCTAGGCGCGCTGAAGATCGTCTACAGATCGTCCCCCTGGCGGCCTCCACAGAACCCAACAGGGCTTCACCAAACTCCAGTTCCGGCATGCCCTGCAGGAATCCGTAGTGCCACAGCCGCCCAGGAGGGCTGCCCTCTAGTGTACCAGGAGAGGTATTGTCTCATCAATGCCCTTTCCCCTGGTACTTCCACCTTGCTGGCATCCGAGCCAGGCAGTGGCCGTCCATCACACTATCCATTAATTAATTGATGAACTATGGGCAGTTGACAGCGGCAGAGATGAAAATTGTAAAGAGAAAGTCAAAAATAGAGTGACAGCCCTGAAGCCCTCGGCCAAATGGCTGCCTACCCCCTCCTAGGTTTTGTATAGTGGAGATGAATTAAAATACAGTTCATTTTTGTATTACACTTTTAAACTGACATGGAAATTGTGTGCCATAGTGTAAAGCAATTGATCATTTGGTTGATATAACTTAAATTATGACATGATAAAACAGTATTAAAATTAAATGCATGCATTGCATTGCAATGTAGTTAACATATTGGATTGCATTTATTTTTGGTATGCAGAATCGTACATATATTTCATGGCATACTGTAAGGAGGAAGAAGGCTTTGAAATACATTACACTCAGTTCATGTCAGGGGTCTTTACTGTCTTCTAGACAACAGCCTTGAAAGTGTTAAGTTAGAACTTGCAGTTAGTAACAAGACTTGTTGCTATGCACTTTTTTTGGCAAATGTAATTTTACAGCATACTTGTACTATGAACCACAGCTTTGCGCAAGGAAAAAAACACTTTCATTTTTGAATAAAATGCCTGGACTTTGTCGCAAACATTGCATTTTTTTGAAAAACTCATATTAACCAAAATAATAAATAACCAATTAATTGATCAGCAAAATAGCTACAGCCCTAAAAGGAACATACTATTCTTCACACTGCCAAACCACAAGCTTAAGTAAAGTAACACATTTCTTGACAGCAAGAATTTGCCTCTAAATATTAAAATGGCTGCAGTGAGAACTTGAAGCCAGTGCAGACCTCCAAAAAATGTGTTTGAGACCCCTGCATCAGAGCTTGGCAGTGTACTCACTGACACTTCTAATATTGGTTGTTGTGTTTCCTTCATCTGTGATTGTTCTCCAAATGTTTTCAGACCTGCAACAGCACAGTATTTATTGTAAGCTGGAACTGATTAACGAAAAAATAAGCAATTTAGATTTCAGAATCTTAAAATGCAAGTCAATTAAAAGGTCTATTCCATTAGTGGTAGCAACTGGCTAATTAAGACACTAGGAACTGGAGATTGAGACCCCTGCTCTAGGCAGAGTTCTAGGCCTTGACCCTGAAAGCGATTCCAGGGCTTGGCTTGCAGTGATCTCAATCAGCTGGTGGTTTAAAATCGTGTTATGCCTAGAGGCACTTTGAATATGCAGTTTCTGGCAAAGGTTTACCTGACAAGAATGTGTAAGAAGGCAGATTCAAGAGATGGGAATAACTAATCAAGAAAACAAAGATAAAAATCCAAGCCATACCACTCATAGTGCTGAGAGTAATGTTTTGCCTGGATGTTTATCCTGTTCTTGCTTTATTTTCTGAAAAGTGTTATTCTTGTAATTTATGGCTTTATGTGTGTTAGTCTGGCTCAGAAACCTGCTGTGAGGCCACTCTCTTATTGCTATATGCATTGTAATGTTTGGCAACATTTTTCTACCAAAGGGAAAAAAAAAACATCTTCGGGGAGTTGCATTCTCCCCATCCCACCACTGTGGCCAAGTTTCCCCTTGGTGCCAGCATCTCTCACAAAACAGAAAAAAATAGGCTTTGGCATTCATGGAAAATAGTTTAGTTACGAAATTTTCAACAGACTTATCTTAATCTGCATTACTCAGTGATGAAATGACATCTCATTGTAAGAGAAGCACTAAAGTGGGCTGTAGTCACAATACTTTTATTGGTTTGGTGGTGTCACTTGTATACGTGCAAGCAGGAGCAGGAAGGAACAGAGCAGGAATAAAATAAAGGGGAACAAGGCAAGGCCATTTAGTAATTTGCTGGTGTCTCTTGTGGCCCTGGTGACAGTAGGGGAGACAAATAAGTGTCAAGAAGCAAAGTACCTAAAGTCCTTTGTGTTGCCTCAGTCTTTCTGCTGCTCACTACAGTAGAACTCTCGTCTTACTAGAGGGTTACATTCCTAAGCCTAACATATAGTGGAAATTCACAAGTAATAAAATGTCTTTTGACTACACTTTACATTATCCTTAAAATAACAGTAAACATGGTTTATTGTATACCCTTTAAAATGCACATTGTTTATATACTGTATATTAGTCACCTCAGATATAAATGTGGGTTCAAATACAGTATGACCTCCCTTGTACAGTAATGCTATTTTGCGGGTGACTTGGGCCCCATGCAGGAAGTTAGAGCTGAGGCAAACACAACACCTTGCTGCATTCCAGTACCGCCAGATTTAGAACAGAACCTTGCTTTGCAAAAATGACAGCTAGTTGACATCTAGATATATAGTAAGAAGATACCTGTGGCAAGTAACACAAGGCTATTTTATGTGCCACATTGGCTTAAACAAGCAAGAACATGAGAGGGCTGCTTCTTGCTCTTTCTAACAACAATTTGCTCAGCTGTGCGAATGGGAGAAAGAGAAAAAGAGAGTGAGAGTACAACGGGCAGGCAATGTCCTTGTTTGCACACAGTCACATGCCACATCAGGCGGACCGAGATAGCATGAGAGTACACAGAGCAGTGTGTCTCGCTTCTTCTCTCCCAGCTGTAGTTCAGATCAAGTGACTGTACAGCAAGCCTTTGCACACATACAATGCATCCGGAAAGTATTCACAGCGCATCACTTTTTCCACATTTTGTTATGTTACAGCCTTATTCCAAAATGGATTAAATTCATTTTTTTCCTCAGAATTCTACACACAACACCCCATAATGACAACGTGAAAAAAGTTTACTTGAGATTTTTGCAAATTTATTAAAAATAAAAAAAAAATTGAGAAAGCACAAGTACATAAGTATTCACAGCATTCTATTTGTAACAGATAGTGTGGGAGAAAAAGAGTGGCACAGGGCAAGGGTTTTACTTTCTCTGTTGGAAATAAAAGCAAATGAGAGTATACACTGGGCATTTCCTTCTTTCCTGCAATACTGTCTGAAAGTGAAATAGTATAGGAGACAGATATCCTGTGATGACTAATATAGACATGAGGAGAGGCTTATCCTATACAAGAAAAAAACATATCACTGTGTGTAACACGTTATTTCATTATCTGCTCTATTTTCCTTACATTTTATTTTTATATTGTTGCCAATTTGCATAAAGATGAATTTTCTTAAGTTGTAGTTTCACTGTACTTATATACAACAAAAAGAACAAATAAACTCCACACACAGAGGTACAGGATTTGAACAGAGGAAGCTGGATTTGCGACAGGTTACTTGGCAATAGCGATGACTGGAAAAAAAACCGCCAAAGCGTTTTTCGCAGCAAATTTGTTGGGTCTGCTAATGACCTTGTTCACTGAGATCTTCCCAGAAAATCCACAGTGTGGCATCCGCATAAGGCAAACTTTTTTTCTTTAACCAGCATCCAATGATGTTGTATAGGGATGTCACTAACCAATCTGCATTACCTACCTTATTTTCATTGCACAAGTGCAGAACTTTCACACATGTGTACTGTACCTGTACTGTAGGTGTGCTCCACCATTCCATCCTCCACTTTATCTGTTTTATCTCAAAATTGTGAAAACTGGGGTTACCCAACAGCATTTAAACATTTAAAGTGCCCTCCAAACATCATACTAAATCTCATTCATTAGATATGGGAATATGCCCAAATTTGCCAGTCATTCTGACCCAAATAACCATGTTGGACAGGGCAGAATTCAAATGCAACTTTACAAAGGCACCTGCTTCCTCTGTTAACGTTGACTAAGTAACTGGTTGGCACAAGCTATGTGAATAAGTAGCTGCAAATACATAGTTACTGTAACTTCAGCCTTACTGTGGGCAAGCATGGCTCACTTATGCATATCCACACTAACACTCATTAAGGGCCAATTAGGAATTGCCATGTAGAGAAGACCAAAACCAGTTGAATTTGCTCAACTTGAAATCAGCGAAAAAAAACAGAAAAGTGAGGAGATTTCAGTATAATGTGTTGAAGTCAATGGGTAAGAAGAAACCAAACTATTTCTGAATTGATTATAAACGTGTAATGGTCTTTAAAGTGTCTCCGCGTGCTAGAGAAACACTGGCCAACTATGTTGAACTGATTATTGTGGCCAAATACTGTATGTGACCTGAGCTGTGAGACAGCAGTGCTAGCCATTGCACCAATGCACCTTCCTGAGGAAAAAAATGGTAGACTGAGTCCTTTATCTCGATATCTCCTGAGGTTCTATCACTCCAACTAACCAACACCCACCAAGCCCGTGAAGCAAGCGATAACCATTATGGGGGTGCTATCCATGTCACTACCTGCTACTTAACAAGAACCATAACATGCTTAATTCAGCACTGAAAACAAAATGAATCTATACGCAGAACAACAAAGTATTTTTATAATATTCTCATTAAGGTCAGTTAAAGTACCCCTCTAATGAAAATACTTTGCTTTTTTTTTTTTTAAATTCATCCATCCATTCTCTTCCGCTTATCCGAGGTCGGGTCGCGGGGGCAGCAGCTTGAGCAGAGATGCCCAGACTTCCCTCTCCCCGGCCACTTCTTCTAGCTCTTCCGGGAGAATCCCGAGGCGTTCCCAGGCCAGCCGGGAGACATAGTCCCTCCAGCGTGTCCTGGGTCTTCCCCGGGGGCCTCCTCCCGGTTGGACGTGCCCGGAACACCTCCCTAGGGAGGCGTCCAGGAGGCATCCTGATCAGATGCCCGAGCCACCTCATCTGACTCCTCTCGATGCAGAGGAGCAGCGGCTCTACTCTGAGCCCCTCCCGGATGACTAAGCTTCTCACCCTATCTTTAAGGGAGAGCCCAGACACCCTGCGGAGGAAACTCATTTCAGCCGCTTGTATTCGCGATCTCGTTCTTTTGGTCACTACCCATAGCTCATGACCATAGGTGAGGGTAGGAACATAGATCGACCGGTAAACTGAGAGCTTTGCCTTATGGCTCAGCTCCTTTTTCATCACGACAGACCGATGCAGAGCCCGCATCACTGCGGACACCGCACCGATCCGCCTGTCGATCTCACGCTCCATTCTTCCCTCACTCGTGAACAAGACCCCAAGATACTTGAACTCCTCCACTTGAGGCAGGATCTCGCTCCCAACCCTGAGAGGGCACTCCACCCTTTTCCGGCTGAGGACCATGGTCTCGGATTTGGAGGTGCTGATTCCCATCCCAGCCGCTTCACACTCAGCTGCGAACCGATCCAGAGAGAGCTGAAGATCACGGCCTGATGAAGCAAACAGGACAACATCATCTGAAAAAAGCAGTGACCCAATCCTGAGTCCACCAAACCGGACCCCCTCAACACCCTGGCTGCGCCTAGAAATTCTGTCCATAAAAGTTATGAACAGAATCGGTGACAAAGGGCAGCCCTGGCGGAGTCCAACTCTCACTGGAAACGGGTTCGACTTACTGCCGGCAATGCGGACCAAGCTCTGACACCGGTTGTACAGGGACCGAACCGCCCTTATCAAGGGGTCCGGTACTCCATACTCCCGGAGCACCCCCCACAGGATCCCCCGAGGAACACGGTCAAACGCCTTTTCCAAGTCCACAAAACACATGTAGACTGGTTGGGCGAACTCCCATGCACCCTCCAGGACTCTGCTAAGGGTGTAGAGCTGGTCCACTGTTCCGCGACCAGGACGAAAACCACACTGTTCCTCCTGAATCCGAGGTTCGACTATCCGACGGACCCTCCTCTCCAGAACCCCCGAAAAGACTTTTCCAGGGAGGCTGAGGAGTGTGATCCCTCTGTAGTTGGAACACACCCTCCGGTCCCCCTTCTTAAAGAGGGGGACCACCACCCTGGTCTGCCAATCCAGAGGCACTGTCCCTGATGTCCATGCGATGTTGTAGAGACGTGTCAACCAAGACAGCCCTACAACATCCAGAGACTTGAGGAACTCCGGGCGTATCTCATCCACCCCCCGGGGCCCTGCCACCAAGGAGTTTTTTGACCACCTCGGTGACCTCAGTCCTAGAGATGGGGAAACCCACCTCCGAGTCCCCAGGCTCTGCTTCCTCATTGGAAGGCATGTTATTGGGATTGAGGAGGTCTTCGAAGTACTCCCCCCACCGACTCACAACGTCCCAAGTCGAGGTCAGCAGCGCACCATCACCACCATATACAGTGTTGACACTGCACTGCTTCCCCCTCCTGAGATGCCGGACGGTGGACCAGAATCTCCTCGAAGCCGTCCGAAAGTCATTCTCCATGGCCTCCCCAAACTCCTCCCATGCCCGAGTTTTTGCCTCAGCAACCACCGAAGCTGCATTCCGCTTGGCCTGCCGGTACCTATTAGCTGCCTCCAGAGTTCAACAGGACAAAAGGGACCGGTAGGACTCCTTCTTCAGCTTGACGGCATCCCTCACCGCCGGTGTCCACCAATGGGTTCGGGGATTGCCGCCACGACAGGCACCGACCACCTTACGGCCACAGCTCCGGTCAGCCGCCTCAACAATAGAGGCACGGAACATGGCCCATTTGGACTCAATGTCCCCCACCTCCCTCGGGACATGGTCGAAGTTCTGCCGGAGGTGGGAGTTGAAGCTACTTCTGACAGGGGGCTCTGCCAGACGTTCCCAGCAGACCCTCACAACACGTTTGGGCCTACCAGGCCTGACCGGCATCCTCCCCCACCATCGAAGCCAACTCACCACCAGGTGGTGATTAGTTGATAGCTCCGCCCCTCTCTTCACCTGAGTGTCCAAGACATGTGGCCGCAAGTCCGACGACACGACCACAAAGTCGATCATCGAACTGAGGCCTAGGGTGTCCTGGTGCCAAGTGCACATATGAACACCCCTATGCTTGAACATGGTGTTTGTTATGGACAATCCGTGACGAGCACAGAAGTCCAATAACAAAACACCACTCGGGTTCTGATCGGGGGGGGCCATTCCTCCCAATCACGCCCTTCCAGGTCTCACTGTCATTGCCCACGTGAGCATTGAAGTCCCCCAGCAGTACGAGGGAGTCCCCAGAAGGTATGCCCTCTAGCACACCCTCTAGGGACTCCAAAAAGGGTGGGTACTCTGAACTGCTGTTCGGTGCATACGCACAAACAACAGTAAGGACCCGTCCCCCCACCCCAAGGCGAAGGGAGGCTACCCTCTCGTCTACCGGGGTAAACCCCAATGTACAGGCTCCAAGTCGGGGGGCAATAAGTATACCCACACCCGCTCGGCACCTCTCACCGGGGGCAACTCCAGAGTGGTAGAGAGTCCAGCCCCTCTCAAGGAGATTGGTTCCAGAGTCCAAGCTGTGCGTTGAGGTGAGCCCGACTATATCTAGCCGGAACCTCTCAACCTCACGCACAAGCTCAGGCTCCTTCCCCTTCAGAGAGGTGACATTCCACGTCCCAAGAGCCAGCTTCTGTAGCCGAGGATCGGACCGCCAAGGTCCCCGCCTTCGGCCACCACCCAACTCACACTGCACCCGACCTCCCTGGCCCCTCCCATAGGTGGTGAGCCCATGGGAAGGGGGACCCACGTTGCCTCTCCGGGCTGTGCCCGGCCAAGCCCCATGGGTGCAAGCCCGGCCACCAGGCGCTCGCCAACGAGCCCCACCTCCAGGCCTGGTTCCAGAGGGGGGCCCTGGTGACCCGCGTCCGGGCGAGGGAAAACGCCGTCCAAATTTTGTATTTATTATCAACAGACCTCCTTTTAAATTCATATGGGTTGCAAATCCCACTGAAGTACCAATCAGGTAGTGACACCACTATGCAGTTTATAAAAAGCCATCTGTCTTTCTCATAACTCATAACTGTGAAACCTCTACAGTGTCCTTTGAACAACATAATAAATCTCATTCATTAGATATGGGAACTTGCAAAATGTGCCAATCATTCTGACCCAGGTACTCGAGTTGGGCTGGTCAAAACTTAACTGCATCTTAACAAAGGAATCTGTTTTTCTGTTAACACTGAATAAGTAACTAGTTTGCATAAGCTATGTGAATAAGAAATGGTCTGGAAGTGAATATGCTGTGAATAGCTGCGAATAAGCACTTAACTTCAGCCTTGTCTGCCCAGGCCCACTTCCACGCCTTTAGCCAAGTGCTAGGCCCTGCTAACCCTGAGGTTTTGGAATGACGAGTTAAGGTGCTTGCACCTTCGTATCAGTTGATTTATGACTTTTGGTGCTAGTCTACCAACAATAAAAAGTACACTTCTGCATATCTTTCCAATCTAAAAGGTATGTACAGTACTCCAATCACCTCAGTCACAATAATTGGATTCCCTTTGGTACTTCGCTGGCCTGATTATTTTCTGCGTTGTGTCTGGAAATACTCAGGCAAACGATGATGCTAATGAACAGATATCTCGAAAATTCTCTGTTGAAAAGAAATAGGCTACACCGTTCGACGCACCGACTAGCCGTCAAAAATATCATAAACGTGAGACACACGGCTCGAATGGCTGAACCGTGTAAATAAAGGCGGCACACTGTAACGCTGATATTAGCAACAACACAGACACTGTCCAGACAAAGCCGTGCTAGCGGCTACACCCGTTTAATAATTTGAACCGCAGCTCTGCTGCAGCACACGCTCCAGCACACAAGCAGCGACCCTGCCCGCATTAGCCAAACTGCTGGCGGGTGACGTTGACGACAGGCTCCGCCCCCTCCGACTCCCTTTTATTTCGCTATGCGTCACCATTCCTGCATGTAGGCGCGCACGCCACAACATCTTTTTCACCCCCACAAGCTTATAATTGTTTCTAGAATCATAAGCAGAAAATAGATTGCGTCTCCGGCTCTTAACGCAAAGGTAAGACGCAGAAAGAATCGCGCCGGCTTGCCATGTGTCTGCAGGAAGCTTGGGGCAGGGGGTGGGGTGGTTTCGCTGGCGGAGCGTAAGGACGCACACCCTAAAAGCGCCGTACGGACGGACGATACGGCTGAACGCAGCCACCCCTCGGTGCGGCCTGGCGTCAGTGGCGGCGGCGCGCTCCCGTGCGGATTTACCCTAGCAACGCCTTGAGGCTGCGCGCTGGCGCCGGGGAGGTCCGCCCTTTCTATGCTGTCGGGCAAAAAAAATTACAAAGGCCATTTTTGTGGCCCGTTTTGTTGAATACCGAGGATTTAATTCCACTTGAAATTGTCAGTTGGAAGGGAGGGGTTTTTGCGTCGGTGACTGTCTTTTGTCGTACGGGGTAGGGAGGTGCTAAACACGCAATGGTTAAAATTGTGAATTTTATTCGAAGAGACACAGGAGAATCAGAAGAATTTGCACACCGAGGAAGTGTATGGTCTGTTCAGTTTCCGGTTCCGTAGGTCGCCAGCTTCTGAGCCCTTGTTGTGTTTAATGTAGTGCGCTCCAGTGATGAGACGTCGGACTGATTGGGCGCGTAGGATCAGGTGGCCTTTACTTACGACAGAATGGTTTAACGTTTCATACCTCTGACTAATTACTGTTCAGATGATTAAAACGTACGGATTTTTCTGTATTGACTTGTGTGGTTAGAGCAGTCAGAGATCATATTTTTACTAGTCAGAGTGGCATCTCTTCATTGTATTTTGACAAAGCAAATTTTGAATTAGAGATATCTTGCAATGTGTTGGAATGAAGAAGTCAAGTGAAGAGTAATGGAGATTAATCCCATTTGACACTTGACTCAAAATATATTTGAATATAACTGTAATTTGTACTCTGACCAGTCAAAAAATATTCCAGTTATATATCCAAGTTTGCCCTGCCCGGGTTTTGTTTCCTGCCTTGCGCCCTGTGTTGGCAGGGATTGGCTCCAGCTGATCCCCGTGGCCCTCTAGTTAGGATATAGCGGGTTGGATAATGGATGGATATATCCAAGTTAAGTTATGTGGTACCATTATGGCTGTGGCTTTTCATTCCAACCAATTTCACAAATAAAGAGAATTTTACTCTTTTGCAATCAAATTATTCTGTCTTCTAAGTGATCAACTTGTTTAGCCTTTTTTTTTTTTGCATTTGGACATTTGTGGCTAATATATCTAGAGGTAAATAATTAAGGATTTTGAATTTATGGTCATATTACTTCATTTTCAACCTATTTCTGTGGAGTTTCTTCTTTAAATTGCATCCAAATACTGGCAGTCAGTGATGGGCAATATTCACCCCCTGGAGTTAGTAGTGGTTGTAAGAATGACAACAAAACTTGAGTGCCATTATGAACAATGGTGTACATCATTTCTCAGACGCTGGGGACTATCAGCCAATAAATTATTTGGCATGTATGTGAAGAAACGTGATCTCCATCATACCAAGTGCAGTACAATGGCAGAATATCTTGGAAGTTTTCTTTCTTTTTAGTTATTCTAGTGTATGAATGTGTGTGTATTTTGTTTTATTAGTCAGTTGATGAGATTTAAAAGCTACATTTTCTCCTTGAGGGCAAATAAATGTCTGTCAACCTATCAGTGCAGAAACAGGTGCGAATGTTAAAGTACAGCCACTTCGGCTGTCGTGCATTATCTGCGGTGTGGTACTACCAAAGCTTTGCTACTTACTTAAATGAATCATTTGAGTTTTATAAATGAAAACTGAAAATGTTCATGCTTCATTTAAAAAAAAAAATAAATAAATGTCTGTTTAACTAGTCAGCAGGCACTCGGGGCATCGCCTTCTTGCACATTGAATTGTAAGATATGAAAATAGTGCATGGTATTGCAGAACAGCTTTAGTTTTTCTTTGTGCCACAAAAATCTAGTCAAGTCAACTGGCAGCAAACTAAACTGTGTTTCGCTCTGCACTCTCTTTACTTACCCCTTGATTTCAAGAAACTTATGAAAATCAGACGAGTCGAGGTTACCTAGTACAAGAGAAATGGACACTAAATTTGATTCAGTATTAAACACCAATGTGTTGAGTTATTCTTGGATGAGTATATGCACATTTAATCGATTATGTACATTGTATATAAATGACAAATATTTATATATTGTTAGTTAATGGGTGCCATTTGGGGAAAGCATTTGCTAGTTTTTGAAATTACTCCTAATAAAAGGTCATCACCAAACAAAAATAGTTAGAACTGTGTCCCAAGCCCAAAAAGGCAGAGAACCACTGCTTTAGGTAGACAGCAATATATTTTTTGCTTATATATAAATATGGCTTCTTATTGAAGCTCAATAAATAATTTATCCTGAATTTACAAATGACTCTGAGATTACGAGTCTTTTACAAAATGAGGACAGCCATGGACCTATTGTCGATGAGTTTGTACAATGGTGTGATCGTTCCACAAAACATATTGTTGTAGATCTCAGGTGCTCCTGAGATTAACTTTAATTATAGGGGAGACAGTGGAGATGGTAGAGAACTACAAATATCTTGGGACAATCATTGATAATAGGCTAAACTTTGCACTTAACACAGAACAGAATTGTGGGAGGGAACAGACACAGCTTTTCTTTCACAGAAAACTCGGCTGTTTTAAAGTGGACAAAACCATAATTACACTGTTTTATAAGTCCTTTATTTAATAAATTGTTACATATGTTTTATATGTTGGTTTGGGAACCTCAGCTTTAAGAATGTAAACTCTTAACAACATTGTAAAAATTAGCAGTAAAATTATTGGTTCACAGCAGACCTCTTTGTAACTGAATTGTATTAAATACAGGTTGAAAATAAGGCAGACAGACCATAGTCATCCTCATTTTTTCCTATATATCAGTTGTTGCAAGCAGATTTAGGTTTCTGAATGTAAAGAGCAACAGATTTAAGAACTCTTTTATTCCTAGAAATATGAGCATTTTGAATCCTGTTACTTGTAGAGACACTGCTAAGTGCTACATTCTAAATTACTTTGTGTACTCTCTAATGTAATTATTCTTTGTACTGATTTTGAGTGTGTGTGTATATATGATAACACTGGTTGTCAGTTGTTTTGTCTTTATTTATTTTATTTAATCTGTGTAACAATCCATCCATCCATTATCCAACCTGCTATATCCTAACTACAGGGTCACGGGGGGTCTGCTGGAGCCAATTCCAGCCAACACAGGGTGCAAGGCAGGGAACAAACCCCGGGCAGGGCACACACACAAAACAAGCACACATTAGGGACAATTTAGAATCGCCAGTGCACCTAACCTGCATGTCTTTGGACTGTGGGAGGAAACCGGAGTACCCGGAGGAAACCCACGCAGACACGGAGAGAACATGCAAACTCCACGCAGGGAGGACCCGGGAAGCAAACCCGGGTCCTGTGTAACAATGCCTTATGTTTTTGTTCTTTCCTGCTGCAAACAAATTTCCCTCTGGGATAATAAAGTATACCAAACATAAGTATTATTATCCTTCTCCGATAAACACCAGAATAACTCAAAAGAAAGAAAACCTCTGACTTGGCTAAAGATAAAAAGAGCAGTCACAATCACAGTGAGACATTATAAAGACGTATTGCCATATGAAGAAGTCCCAACATTGTTTCTTGACATACTTATGCTGGATAATTCATTGGCTGAAAGTACTCAATATCAGTGTGTCAGAAAGAGGATGTACAGCATTGTTTGTAATAGCCATCAGTTTTGTTTTCCTTCTTTCCTTTGCTACTATTCCAGGGGGCTGCGACTGTGTTTGTCCCATAACTGAGCGTTAATCAGCTTGTTGATTTGTTGGACCTCTCTTGAAGGGATGTTACCAGCCCAACACAGTATACTATAGAAAATTGAACAGCCCATCACAGAATTATAGAACATGACAAGGATGCATTTGAGTCAAAATTTTAATAATTATGTTTGAATTATATTTCTTCCTTCCTAAATGGGCAAATAACATTCTCAAACCCATTTAACCCAACTCAGGGTCAGAGGAAGCCTGAGCCTATTCCAGCAAAACATGGTGCAAGAAAACAAACCTGATAAAGACCGTTCTCTCATACATATCTTCCCTCCTGTTCACATCCCATTCATCATTACTGAACCTAATCAGCACATCTTTGGTAACGGGGATGCGAATTGAGAGGACAATATTTCTTGTGTTTCATTATAAGCTGCGATGTGAAACAAGTTCAATACCTTTTTTGAATTGCTGTAAAGTGTTGTGACTGACACTTTTAATCTGTGTCCTGTATATTCCATGTGCTAATCCAGATACAAATAGGGATTTAGGAATGCTCTTAACACTTTGTAAGCACCTTTAATTCTGAACAGTGGTGTTATGTTGTGTGTTTCTTACACATGAAAGTAAGAAGTTCATAGTGCTCTATATGTGACAAACTTTAGTGCTTAAAAATTTTCCTAATGTTCATAGTAAAGCATGACAGCAGTGAAACAATGGCTTCTTTTTAATATACTGTATGTATGTATAGTTGGTTTCCTTCAGGCACTCTGCTTTCTTAAGTGTCATTAGGGTGATTTTATCTTTATTCTTTAATAGTGCTAAAAATTGTGTTTACCTTAGGAAATTAATTGATACAGCTCAGATGGTTTTGCCAGCATTTTCATGAATGGCAACAATTAGGCCTTTTGTTTTTCCTTCAAACTTGATAATTTGCATTCCTTTTTCATGTAGGCCCTGCTTTATGATGTAAGAGATTTTCTTAAAATATGATTGTTTGAAGATCAGTGTCTTTCCTAGAAAGATTTTTGATGTGGCTCCAGCAACAACTGAAACCTGACCATATCTGGTTTACCTTCAGTTTTGGGTCACAGTTGGGGGCAGAAACCATTATGACATTAATGAGTATTAGGCAGGAATGAACACTGGATGGGGCAAAATCCACTGCAGAACACTCTAGATCAGTCATCCACGGTCAGTCATTTAGGGCCAGTTTACAGTAAGATAAGAATCTACTTATAATTGCCATATCTTTCATTTCACTAGGCTTTCCTAATGCGTTGCATTTTGCTTTTAGTTTAATAGTTTTCCTTTATGTCAACAGATATTACTAAACAGTAGCGGAAATGCAATGCAAAAGCCAGGGTAACCTAAATTGGACTTGGCAATTTATTTCCATTCTCAGTCAGTGACCCAGACAGCAGTACAGGTATATCTACAGTTAAACATACTATATTATAACATATTGTTGAATACTTCTTGGTTGATACATAAAATGGAGATCTAAGAGTCAATTTACGGTCAGGGGAAAGTGCCTGATTAATATACTGATTGAAACACAAAACAGCAGCAATACAGGTTCTTCAGGGCAAAATTAAGAGATATGCTGTACTGTATATATTAAAGTGTTTCTTTAGTTCCCAATAATTATTTTTGTTGTTTTAATCATTTCAGTTCAGTTTAGAATGTACATATTTTTTATTGTCATAAGAAAAAATAGTAGATACAGTTTGTGTTGGTATTATTAGTAGAACTATGATGATCAACAACAGACAGCCTGCATTTATGTTTGTTTCTGTAATTGTTGGTATCCTGGTTATACAACCCCAATTCCAATGAAGTTGGAACGTTGTGTAAAGCGTAAATAAAAACAGAATACAATGATTTGCAAATCCTTTTCATCGTATATTCAATTGAATACACTACGAAGACAAGATATCGAATGTTCAAACTGTTGTTTTGCAAATCTTCACTCATTTTGAATTTGATGCTTACAACACATTCCAAAAAAGCTGGGACAGGGGCAGCAAAAGACTGGGAAAGTTGAGGAATGTTCAAAAAACACCTGTTTTGAACATTCCACAGGTGAACAGGTTATTTGGAAACAGGTGTTTGTCATGATTGGGTATAAAAGGAGCATCCCCAAAAGGCTCAGTTGTTCACAAGCAAGGATGGGGCGAGGTTCACCACTTTGTGAAAAACTGCATGGGCAAATAGTCCAGCAGTTTAAGAACAACGTTTGTCAACGTACAATTGCAAGGAATCTAGGGATTTCATCATCTGCTTATCCATAATATCATTAAAAGATTTAGAGAATCTGGAGAACTCTCTGCACATAAGCGGCAAGGCCGAATACCAACACTGGATGCCCGTGACCTTCGATCCCTCAGGTGGCACTGCATTAAAAACACATCATTATGTAAAGGATATTACCTTGTGGGCTCAGGAATACTTAAGAAAACCATTGTCAGTTAACACAGTTTGTCGCTACATCTACAAGTGCAAGTTAAAACTCTACCATGCAAAGCGATAGCCATATATCAACAACACCCAGAAACGCCACCAGCTTCTCTGGGCCCGAGCTCATCTGAGATGGATTGATGCAAAGTGGAAATGTGTGCTGTGGTCTGACGAGTCCACATTTCAAATTGTTTTTGGAAATCATGGACGTCGTGTCCTCCGGGCCAAAGAGGAAAAGGACCATCCGGATTGTTATCAGCGCAAAGTTCAAAAGCCAGCATCTGTGATGGTATGGGGGTGTGTTAGTGCCCATGGCATGGGTAACTTGCACATCTGTGAAGGCACCATTAATGCTGAAAGGTACATACAGGTTTTGGAGCAACATATGCTGCCATCCAAGCAACGTCTTTTTCAGGGATGTTCCTGCTTATTTCAGCAGGACAGTGCGAAGCCACATTCTGCATGTGTTATAACAGCGTGGCTTCGTAGTAAGAGTGCGGGTACTAGACTGGCCTGCCTGCACTCCAGACCTGTCTCCCACTGAAAATGCGTGGTGCATTATGAAGCGCAAAATACGACAGCGGAGACCCCGGACTGTTGAGCAACTGAAGTTGTACATCAAGCAAGAATGGGAAAGAATTCTACCTACACAGCTTCAACAATTAGTGTCCTCTGTTCCCAAACACTTATTGAGTGTTGTTAAAAAGAAAGGTGATATAACACAGTGGTAAACATGCCCCTGTCCCAGCTTTTTTGGAACGTGTTGCAGGCATCAAATTCAAAATGAGTGAAGATTTGCAAAACAACAATAAAGGTTATCAGTTTGAACATTCGATTTCTTGTCTTCATAGTGTATTCAATTGAATATAGGTTGAAAAGGATTTGCAAATCATTATATTCTGTTTTTATTTATGTTTTACACAACGTCCCAACTTCATTGGAATTGGGGTTGTATTACGTTTTACTTCTTCTCTTTAGTTAAAAAGAGTACAAGTTCTACATGTTACACACTTAAACATGACGTACAGTGCACAATTTCTGTTTTTCTCATTATATTACAATCCCAACAGAACAGGGATTCATAAAGTATCCATTCATTTTAAAAAAAACTTTCTTGAGGGACCTGATTATTTCCTGGCATCATCATGTTCAAGACATTAATTATTTATGGATGGGGCAGCAGTCCATGAAAAGTCACAGAGACTAACACAAGCACACCAGACCACTGTAGAGTTGTCAGTTAGCTTGATGCACAAGCTTGTAAGATAAAGTACCCATGGGAGAAAAGTGAAAAAAGAAAAAACAAACATGTAAACACAAGCTGAAAGTGTACATACCAAACTGCTACCCACTGCATCATCTTTCCTTACCATTGGGCAAATATAATGTGTATACTTTTTCATCATTTTAATATTTAATATAAAGAATGCTTACCTTGAGTCCAGTAGTAGCAGTAAAATATCCAAATCACCTTATTTTATAAGTCTACTAGCTGAAGTACCTGGTATATTTGTAGAATGGGTTAGGGAAAGAAAGCAAAGGTTTATGTGTTTTGTAAGTGGTAATCCTATTATTACTGCTTGCTGTCCTATTCATCATCCACATTGTCTCCACACTGCTATCTTGTCTGATTCATCCAAAACAAATTTTTAGTTTACAATTTACAAAATAATACATTTCCCGTTAACAAAAGAATTCTAAAATAACTGATTACTCAATTAAAATGCATGTTTACCCATTTTGATATTTGTGATAATATTAATGCTGATCAACCTCACTGCCTCAGAAGTGTTTCTTCTTTCTCTCACGTTACATTTTTCATGTATTGCTTATTTTTGATATAAATTTAGAATGCACTGAAATATTGATTTTTTTTTTTGTGATTTTTACAGTGAAAGCAATGTTCACAATAATGTTAAAAATCTACATTTAGTCAGCACAAATCTACCATTTCCATTCATACTTTTTAGAGACTAGAATGTTTTTATTTCTCCAATTGATATAGTTAAAATCTTCTTGAGGGACACGTTATAATATGTTTAACTTTGGATGTACAGTGGAACCTCTAGATAAGAGTTTAACTCGTTCCAGCACTGAGCTTGTATAGCGAATTTCTCGTATCTAGAACAAACGTCCCCATTGAAAATAATGGAAATCCAGTTAATCCGTTCCGCATCCCAAATATATTAACATAAAAATCAATTTTCCTAACAAATAACACTAAAATTATATATACTGTAGTCTACCTTTAATAAATAACACTGGTAAATAATATAACTGATTATTAAAAGAATCAAAACAGGTGTCCAAAGTGCAGTAGAGCATACAATAAATCTTTAAATAAATAATCCTTAAAACAGTTGTGAAGTGGAGGTTTAAAGTACACAAGAATAACAATCCTTTAACACGAGGTTAAAACGTCAACAGGAAGCA
This sequence comes from Erpetoichthys calabaricus, assembly GCF_900747795.2. Classification (NCBI taxonomy): domain Eukaryota; kingdom Metazoa; phylum Chordata; class Cladistia; order Polypteriformes; family Polypteridae; genus Erpetoichthys; species Erpetoichthys calabaricus. The sequence continues at coordinate 147,680,558 of NC_041403.2, forward strand.
GTCTTCAAAAAACAGATGACAATCCCCGGTGCTTCTTCTCTGTTAGCGTCTCACCTGCTTCTCCCATGCGGGCTCTGCAACAGGCGAGACACTTAATGCAGCTGACCTTCTCTACACCGTGGTCCGCTGTGACGACCACTAATGGGAGCAGCCGAAAGTTGTTAGGTAGAATGCCCAGAGGGGACTGGGCGGTCTCGTGGCCTGGAACCCCTGCAGATTTTATTTTTTTCTCCAGCCATCTGGAGTTTTTTTTTTTTGTTGTTTTTTTCTGTCCTCCCTGGCCATTGGACCTTTAATTAATGTTGTCTTATTTTAATTTCTTACTTTGTCTTTTATTTTTCTTTTCTTCATTATGTAAAGCACTTTGAGCTACATTTTTTGTATGAAAATGTGCTATACAAATACATGTTGTTGTTGTTGTTGTCCTGTTTCAGCTGTTTGGCTCGCCTGTTCAGCTACACGCGAGCCTGCACTCGCTCACTCTCCCGCACCGACTTCCTACTGCTGCGGATTCCTGCCTCCTCCTGCAACCTCCGTTCTCTCTCCTCTCTTTTGTTTTACTTCTTCTCCCCCTTAACCGGCTCACGCTTCTCTATATATGCGGGGAAGACATGGCAGCTGTAGCCCATCAGCCACAGGACAAATCATGGATGTGGGCAGTTTCCCACCTGTGCACTTAGGTGAGAAACGCAGACACCGCAGATCGCCCTGTGGCTCGCTACTGCTACCACGCCACCTCGCTAAGCCACGAGCTATACCCACAGCCTGGCTCGTGGCTCGTTACGTGAGCCAATGCTCGTATTTAGATCTGAATTTTTCGCTCATACTTTCCTCGTATTTTGAATTTCTCGTATACAGAGGTGATCGTATCTCGAGGTTCCACTGTATATGTATACGTGTGTGTGTGTGTGTGTGTATATGTATATATATATGTGTATGTATATGTGTATATATATATATATATATATATATATATATATATGTGTGTATATATATATATGTGTATGTATATGTGTATATATATATATATATATATATATATGTGTGTATATAGTGTGTGTATGTGTATATATATATATATATAGTGTGTATGTATATGTGTATATATATATATATATATATATATATATATATATATATATATATATATATATATACACATATACATACACACTATATATATATATATATATATATATATATATATATATATATATATATATATATATATATATACACATATACATACTAGTCATTTAGCCCGTTACAATAACGAGCGCTAGAACAGTAGTGCATAAACATTAGTAGGAACAGTCAATATTAAATGGCAAGGGACTTTGACCTCATTCTTCTTGTTGGTCGTATTTTTCTTTCTTTCAGCCTTTCTTTTGTTGATTTTTACTTGCTAAGCTGACCGTTCTTTGTGGGCTGCCGCCGTGTATTGTGTGTCTTTAATTTTCTGTGACAGTAATACTGTCTTGTACGGCTCTATTCAATAAGGGCGCACACAAAAAGGCGAGCTTCAAAAAGGCGACCTCAAATGAGCGCGGCGAATAAAGGCGTTCGTAGATAATTTAGTTCAAATGGCTCTGGAATATGTGAAGAGCAACAAAGGTGCAGATCTTTATTTACGCTGCGCCCAATTGAGCTCGCCTTTTTGTGCGCGCCCTTATTGAAGGATGCCTGTGCGCGCCCTTATTGAAGGATACCGTCTTGTACGTCCGCTGGCTTGTATGTCCGTAATATACCTTTAATTTTCTCTGGTGGTAATGCAGGCGTGCGCGTTGGTAATATGCCTTTAATCTCCTCTGACAGTAATACTGGCTTGTATGTGGCTGTAATATGCGTCACTGTATTGTGTACCTTTAATTTCTTCTCGCAGTAATACTGGTTTGTATTTCCGTAAAACGGCTCTAACTTTCTCTGACAGTAATATTGCACATCGCACCATGGCCCGCGCATGCGCACTTCACGAGAAGACACCCACACACGGACACCTGGACGCACATAGGGATTTTATATATAATTATGGACTTTTGCTTTGGTCAGTGACTTCATTTTGAAATAAATTCTGAAATAGTCTTGGCATTGCTTGATTTATAAATATTTTCTCATCTACAGCAACTGAGTGATGTGTGTTTAAGGTGTGGAAGGTACAGTGGTGTGAAAAACTATTTGCCCCCTTCCTGATTTCTTATTCTTTTGCATGTTTGTCACACAAAATGTTTCTGATCATCAAACACATTTAACCATTAGTCAAATATAACACAAGTAAACACAAAATGCAGTTTGTAAATGGTGGTTTTTATTATTTAGGGAGAAAAAAAAATCCAAACCTACATGGCCCTGTGTGAAAAAGTAATTGCCCCCTGAACCTAATAACTGGTTGGGCCACCCTTAGCAGCAATAACTGCAATCAAGCGTTTGCGATAACTTGCAATGAGTCTTTTACAGCGCTCTGGAGGAATTTTGGCCCACTCATCTTTGCAAAATTGTTGTAATTCAGCTTTATTTGAGGGTTTTCTAGCATGAACCGCCTTTTTAAGGTCATGCCATAGCATCTCAATTGGATTCAGGTCAGGACTTTGACTAGGCCACTCCAAAGTCTTGATTTTGTTTTTCTTCAGCCATTCAGAGGTGGATTTGCTGGTGTGTTTTGGGTCATTGTCCTGTTGCAGCACCCAAGATCGCTTCAGCTTGAGTTGACGAACAGATGGCCGGACATTCTCCTTCAGGATTTTTTGGTAGACAGTAGAATTCATGGTTCCATCTATCACAGCAAGCCTTCCAGGTCCTGAAGCAGCAAAACAACCCCAGACCATCACACTACCACCACCATATTTTACTGTTGGTATGATGTTCTTTTTCTGAAATGCTGTGTTCCTTTTACGCCAGATGTAACGGGACATTTGCCTTCCAAAAAGTTCAACTTTTGTCTAATCAGTCCACAAGGTATTTTCCCAAAAGTCTTGGCAATCATTGAGATGTTTCTTAGCAAAATTGAGATGAGCCCTAATGTTCTTTTTGCTTAACAGTGGTTTGCGTCTTGGAAATCTGCCATGCAGGCCGTTTTTGCCCAGTCTCTTTCTTATGGTGGAGTCATGAACACTGACCTTAATTGAGGCAAGTGAGGCCTGCAGTTCTTTAGACGTTGTCCTGGGGTCTTTTGTGACCTCTCGGATGAGTCGTCTCTGCGCTCTTGGGGTAATTTTGGTCGGCCTGCCACTCCTGGGAAGGTTCACCACTGTTCCATGTTTTTGCTATTTGTGGATAATGGCTCTCACTGTGGTTCGCTGGAGTCCCAAAGCTTTAGAAATGGCTTTATAACCTTTACCAGACTGATAGATCTCAATTACTTCTGTTCTCATTTGTTCCTGAATTTCTTTGGATCTTGGCATGATGTCTAGCTTTTGAGGTGCTTTTGGTCTACTTCTCTGTGTCAGGCAGCTCCTACTTAAGTGATTTCTTGATTGAAACAGGTGTGGCAGTAATCAGGCCTGGGGGTGGCTACGGAAATTGAACTCCGGTGTGATACACCACAGTTAGGTTATTTTTTAACAAGGGGGCAATTACTTTTTCACACAGGGCCATGTAGGTTTGGATTTTTTTTCTCCCTAAATAATAAACACCATCATTTAAAAACTGCATTTTGTGTTTACTTGTGTTATATTTGACTAATGGTTAAATGTGTTTGATGATCAGAAACATTTTGTGTGACAAACATGCAAAAGAATAAGAAATCAGGAAGGGGGCAAATAGTTTTTCACACCACCATATTTTGACTTCTGTGTGAAATGATAAGGATAACTTATACGACTCTGAGAGCATGAGGAAAAACATTCTCTGGCCTAATGACCGTCTTTGGGCATAAATCCAGGCACTATGTCTGGCAAAAGATCAGGCACTGCTCATCACCTGCCTGATACCAACCCTACAGCAAAGCATGGTGGTAAAAACATCATGCTTTAGGGGTGCTTCTTATTGTTAGGGACAGGAAGACTTGTCAGAACAGATGTAACAGAGTTCAGGTTACCTTTGACTGGGGCAATGGTTCACCTTTAAGCACAACAGTGACCTGAAGAGTACAGCCAAGACAATGCTGGAGTGGCTTTGAGACAAGTGCCTGACAATTGTTGAGCCAAAGCCCAGTTCTAAACCCCATAAAAAATGTGTGGAGAAACCTGAAGATAAAAGTTTACAGATACTTCCCATCCAATATACACTATTAAGTTGTATATTCTGTAGATTTTAAACCTGTAGCAAAACATATCTTTAAATAGCCTTTCAAATAGATTGTTTGTATAAATCAGGACACAAATACAAGTCTCTGACCTTTGTACCTTTTAATTCAAATAGTGTGACTGCAAGTGTCACCTATAATAATTTTATAGCAACTGCCACAACAATGTTGCATAACTACAAAATCATATCCCTAAAATAATGAATCCAAAAAAAAAGAAGAAACATAACCGACTAATCATAAAAATTCATTTAGGGTCTCAAATAACATAGTATAGTATAGTAACTCTGTGTGAAATACCCTGTCTTCAGGTAAACGCTCACCTGGTTTTTCATCACTATGTAATCTGACATTGCAAACTATGTAATCACCAAAAATTTACGCTTTTTTTCAGCCTTTACAGAATTGATACTGAAATATATTTTCCAAGTTCAGAAAGTGTCTAATTGTATATCTTGACCCCTGCCTAGCTTATCCCAGATTTCCTGTAACCCAACTGACTGTGCAATGAATCTGAAAATGCTTAATTAACAAAAGCAATTATCCACATATTGTGGCCAGATATTTTGGTAACTTTTGCACTTATTTCAGATAATGCATCAATTTTTCCCAGAAAAGTTTTGAAAGTAAAAAATACTTTGCTATTCATTCTTTTTATGGATTCCTTTTTTTTGCAGTGGAACAACACAACAAAGCTGAAAAAATGACTAAATCTTAATGTTATTCCACACAGCAATCCTAAAATGGACTGGACAAAATTGTTGAAATTGTGAAACATGCATGGATTTCAAGTAGGCAATTGTCTTTTAATTCGTACTGTGTGTAAACATAACTATGATCAGTTATAGGTGTCCACAATACAAGAAGCATTCTGTTTTGTTTGAATTTGTACCATAATAAGAAAGGAGAAATGAAAGAAGAGCTGACAATTTTCTGAGGAGCTGGGTCAGAAAAGCGTAATAAGGCATGGACAATCTTAAGGCAGCAAGTCTACCTGCAGATATCTTAATGTTTCTGTGTGTTCTCCACCATACATGATTTGTAGCCCATGGCCCTATAACCAGTCTTTCAGAATGTGGGCCCAAGATAAAATTTGATCAAGGAATGCAGAGAAGTATTGTTTCAATAGTGTTTTGAAAGAACCTTGGTGAGTTGCCAGACAGATTTAAGCTGACTTTCAGATACAAGGCATAGTAGTTTCAACTCCATCTACAGTAATCCCTCGCTATATCGCGCTTCGACTTTCGCAGCTTCACTCTATCGCGGATTTTATATGTAAGCATATTTAAATATATATTGCGGATTTTTTGCTGGTTCGCAGATTTCTGCGGACAGTGGGTCTTTTAATTTCTGGTACATGCTTCCTCAGTTGGTTTGTCCAGTTGATTTCATACAAGGGACGCTATTGGCAGATGGCCGAGAAGCTTCATAACCAGAGCGTGTATTACGTATTAAATAAAACTCCTCAAATATATTGTGAGCACGGGGGCTGTTCGCACCCCTAGAGGATACGGCCGCTCATCAAAAACGCTGAAAGATTACCTTCACATTGCTCCCTTCCTTGCTGGGCTTACATGTGGCTGCTTTGTCAAGCGATATGCTTCCTGCACGGTGCTTTGCATACTTAAGATCAAACGGCACGTATTGATTTTTGATTGTTTGCTTCTCTCTCTCTCTTGCTCTGACATTCTCTGCTCCTGACGGAGGGGGTGTGAGCAGGGGAGGTGTTCGCACCCCTAGAGGATATGGACGCTCGTCTAAAAATGCTGAAAGATTATCTTCACATTGCTCCCTTCCGTGCAGCTGCTTTGTCAAGTGACATGCTTCCCGCACGGTGCTTCGCATATTTAGAAGCTCGAATGGCACGTATTAATTTTTAATTGTTTGTTTTTCTCTGTCTCTCTCACTCTCTCTGACATTCTCTGCTCCTGACGAAGGGGGTGTGAGCAGAGGGTCTGTTTGCACACTGGCCTAGAGGATACGGACGCTACTGTAAAAAATGCTGAAAGACTACCTTCACATTGCTCCCTTCCTTGCAGCTGCTTTGTCTGGCGGTGCTTCGCATACTTAAAAACCAAACAGCCCTATTGATTTTTGATTGTTTGCTTTTTTCTCTCTTTCTCTGACATTCTCTGCTCCTGACGCGCACTCCTTTGAAGAGGAAGATATGTTTGCATTGTTTTAATTGTGAGACGGAACTGTCATCTCTGTCTTGTCATGGAGCACAGTTTAAACTTTTGAAAAAGAGACAAATGTTTGTTTGCAGTGTTTTGAATAAAGTTCCTGCCTCTCTACAACCTCCTGTGTTTCTGTGCAAATCTGTGACCCAAGCATGACACTATAAAAATAACCATATAAACATATGGTTTCTACTTCGCGGATTTTCACCTTTCGCAGGGGGTTCTGGAACGCAAGCCCTGCGATCGAGGAGGGATTACTGTATCCATCACCAATGCAACGAAAGTGGTCTGTAATAGGGATGCTCCAATTGATCGGCCACTAATGTAATTTGGGTGATTTTCACTAAAAAGACTTGATTGGTAAATTGCCCAGTCACCAAAAATCCAATCTTTTCAGTCTCTACTTTTCTGAACTTTTTGTTAATTTAGTTGCAGTGTACCTTTACGCATAGCATTATGGTAGTTGAGCCAGTGTAAGCAAAGTGTATTCAAGGCTTGTTTTATTAGAGAGATTGTCCTTTACTTCAACGAAAGTGGAGTAATAAAGAGAATCGGAGAAGTTAATTCAGACTTTTTTTTATTTTACTCCTTTTAAGTTAAAACAGACACAATTTCAGTTTGGACAGCAGGATTGTTTCAAATGCTACAGCTTACATTTTTAATTGGAAAAAGGAAAAGATGAAGAATTTGAAATTGGTGTTTAGTAAACAAAAGCAGGTAGGTGTTTAGTTTAACATCAAAATGTATCTTTTACTTGTAAAGCTGTTAAGCATGTTAGTCTTGTGTTTTCTTGATAAACAATTTATGAACATATGATACATCTTCAGCCTTTTTTAAAGAATTGTACTGTGTATATTATTTATTTCTGTGTGTCGTACAGTATAGATTTTGGTAAGAAACAAGTACAACATAATTCAAATGGTAATCCATATTTTATAATTACACCTCCAGAATTATGAATATCTAGCCTGATACACTGAAGAAAAGAAAAAAAAACCTGTGTAAATATAGTAAATGGGCCACCTCAAAGCCAGTTCCCATAGAGGTATGGTGATAGTTGGGGACTCCGTCATTAGGGTGATTGAATCACAGGTTTGCTCCAGAGACAAAAAGTTTTGTATGGTGTATTACCTTTCAGGTTCACAGGTGGGAGACCTCCCTTGGGTTGATAGGCTCTTGGCCAGAGCAGGGGTGAATCTAGCTGTCCTTGTCTATGTTGGAACAAATGACATGCATAAGAGTAGTCTGGCAGTTTTGCAATCCAAATGTAAACTTGGGTGCAAGTCTAAGGAACAAAACTGACAAGGCAGTCTTCTCCAAAGTTCTGCCTGTGCCAGTCAAAGTAAGACTGAGGAGATTAGAAAGCTTAACGTGTGGCTCGGATATTGGTGCGGAGTAGAAAGATATAGGTTTACGGGGCATTGGAAGTCCTTTTGGAACAGATGTGACCTGTTCCACAGTGACGGGTTTCATCTGAACTGGAGGGACACTAATGTGTTTGAGAGATATGAATAGGTTAATTGAGGATTGTTTAGACTAGGGTATGGGGGTCAGGGAGTTTGGTACAGGCCAGGTTTTGAACTGTACTTGGAACAAACAATAATGCATAGTAATAAATATTCTTACCCAAAGTTTAAATGCTGAAACAAAATAAGTAACACATTAAAAACAGTTTGCCTTAATGCTAGAAGTATCAAAAATAAAACAATTTGGAGTTCTATGTAGCAGAGCATAATCATGATATTCTGGCAATAACAGAAACCTGCCTAAATAAAAAAAATGAGGACGAGTATAACATAGAGGGATACTTATTTTTTAGGAAGTATAGACAGAACAGAAAAGGAGGCAAGGTTGCTGTTTATGTCAAACACAATTTAAACACAAGTCCCCTTCAATTGGACAATGTCCCCCTCTTAGTGAGGACATCTAGCTTTGACTGGAAAGCATTAGGGAAAGCCTTGTTTTCAGAGTTGTGTAATTAATTATATATCAGTCTTAATATTTTTGAAATGGAATACAGTTACTCTAAGGCATAATGCACGTGTAGGCCCATATTATACATTAAGTTTTCAAGGTACAACCACACTGGTACATAAATCTAATTTAAGCATAATCTAACTTTTACAATTTTACTGAAGTCTAACAAACCTTTGAAATGCCTATCAAATTATCATTGAGTTTACCCGGTATAACTGTATTTGTGCTTATGAAGAGTCTCAAGAGTATAATCAATTTGCTTCTTGATACTCATTATTACACAAACTCATTATAACAGTTTTGAGTTTTAAGCTATTCTGGCTTTTATCAAGCAAGGTTTTTATAATAGAATTGTTCTAATTAGACTCTTTAAGACTCTTATTTTTTGCCACTTTCTTTTGGTCTTGTCATGCTTTTGGGAATTTTAAATGTATCGGCCACATTACGTTAACCATAAACTTAACCTCTTTATATTTTTACCTCAGTGTCTACAATACATCCAAGCCAGTGGTGCCATGGCATCCACTGAGGACAGTATGCATGTACAAGAGGTAGTTGTGGTAACAACACCTGATGGTGCAGCAAACGGAGCAGCTGTAGAGGAAGTGAAGACAGTACTGTTAACAACTGGTTTATCCCAGCAAAGGTAAGTAATTTAGAAGTGGAATATTCTCATGAAAATTAAATACCTGGCGTAAACAAAAAGGAAAAAAATTAGGTTTCATAAGGTCTTGTGGTATGATTATAAAAAGGAAAAACAATTGGTGCTTAACTAAGACAAAATATTTTTAATTTAAAGAGCTGGCATTCCTTGCATTACAGAATAGTTCCCTGTAGGATATGTCAGTTCAGTGTATGCTGCTATGTTATCTAGGTAAGACAATTACAAATCAGGTACTGATACAATAAACAACACTGACCAACTGTACTAATGACATATTTGAGGGGTGAAATGAATCCTCTATCTTTGCGTATTTTACCTTTTTTAAAACTAATTTTAATCAAGCCACTGTTCTTGCCCTAAAGCAGGACCCAATTACCTTGTCAGAAAGACAAACTGGTAGATTGTCACAAGTAAATAGGCATATAAAGAAATATTAATTAAGCAATATGTAAAACAAATAAAACATACCCATGCTTATGTTGGCTCTATTTGAAAAATATTCATATTTACCTTGACTCTGTTTGTTATTCCTTTACTATTATTGTTTCTGTTTGGTGACCTCTGTTTGACTATACCGGCTGTTCTTTGCAGTAGAGTGGGTCACAGGATAATTTTGATAACCACAAAGACAAAGTACATGTGCTTATATAAAAAAAAAAAAAAAAAAAGTCATCTTCTTACCATTTGTACATTCAGCTCTTGTTCCTTGATTTTAACAGCACATGCGAAGGAAGCTCTGCATTTTTTTTATTATAAGTAAAACTGAAATTATTTAGATAAAAGTACTTTATTTGTTCCCAGTGGAAATTTGGCTTTTTACAGAAGCTTGTTAAATAAATAAATAGTTAAGTAATTAAATAAATAAATAAAATACACACTATGGTCTGAACAAGAAAATTAAAAAGAAAGAAAACATTTGACTTGGCTGTCACAATCACAGCAAGGCAGTATGCAGGTGTATTGTTGTTTGTATAAAGGAGCCCCAGTAGCATTTCTTGACACACTTTTGCTGAATAAGCCAATGGATGAAAGTACTCGGTGTTAGTGTGTCGGAGAGGAGTGTAGCATTGTTCAGAATGGCACTCAGTTTTGTTTTTATTCTCTCCTGTGTTCTATAATTGAGCTTGCCCTTTTAAATACCTTGTTGATTCGTTGGGCCTGTCTTGAAGTGTTATTCCTTATTTACTGAAACTAAAATGTGGCTCATTTAATTTTTTTAAATTTTGGAATGTTTAATAAAATGTAATTTGTTTTATTCTGCATGTTTTAATACATTATTCATCCATCCATCCATCCATCCATCCATCCTCTTCCGCTTATCCGAGATCGGGTCGCGGGGGCAGCAGCTTGAGCAGAGATGCACAGACTTCCCTCTCCCCGGCCACTTCTTCTAGCTCTTCCAGGAGAATCCCAAGGCGTTCCCAGGCCAGCTGAGAGACATAGTCCCTCCAGCGTGTCCTGGGTCTTCCCCGGGGCCTCCTTCCGGTTAGACGTGCCCGGAACACCTCATCAGGGAGGCGTCCAGGAGGCATCCTGATCAGATGCCCGAGCCACCTCATCTGACTCGTCTCGATGCGGAGGTGCAGCGGCTCTACTCTGAGTCCCTCACGGATGACTGAGCTTCTCACCCTATCTTTAAGGGAAAGCCCAGACACCCTACGGAGGAAACTCAATTTCAGCCACTTGTATTCACGATCTCATTCTTTCGGTCACTACCCATAGCTCATGACCATAGGTGAGGGTAGGAACGTAGATCAACTGGTAAATTGAGAGCTTTGCCTTACGGCTCAGCTCCTTTTTCACCACGACAGACCGATGCAGAGCCCGCATCACTGCGGATGCCGCACCGATCCGCCTGTCGATCTCACGCTCCATTCTTCCCTCACTCGTGAACAAGATCCCAAGATACTTGAACTCCTCCACTTGGGGCAGGATCTCGCTCCCAACCCTGAGAGGGCATTCCACCCTTTTTCGGCTGAGGACCATGGTCTCGGATTTGGAGGTGCTGATTCCCATCCCCGCCGCTTCACACTCGGCTGCGAACCGATCCAGAGAGAGCTGAAGATCATGGCCTGATGAAGCAAACAGGACAATTCATCTGCAAAAAGCAGTGACCCAATCCTGAGTCCACCAAACCGGACCCCCTCAACACCCTGGCTGCGCCTAGAAATTCTGTCCATAAAAGTTATGAACAGAATCGGTGACAAAGGGCAGCCCTGGCGGAGTCCAGCTCTCACTGGAAATGGGTTCGACTTACTGCCGGCAATGCTGACCAAGCTCTGACACCGATCGTACAGGGACCGAACAGCCCTTATCAGGGGGTCCGGTACCCTATACTCTCGGAGTACCCCCCACAGGATTCCCCAAGGGACATGGTCGAACACCTTTTCCAAGTCCACAAAACACATGTAGACTGGTTTGGCAAACTCCCATGCACCCTCCAGGACCTTGCTAAGGGTGTAGAGCTGGTCCACTGTTCCATGACCAGGACGAAACCACACTGTTCCTCCTTAATCCGAGGTTCGACTATCCGATGGACCCTCCTCTCCAGGACCCCCTAATAGACTTTTCCAGGGAGGCTGAGGAGTGTGATCCCTCTGTAGCTGGAACACACCCTCCGGTCCCCCTTCTTAAAGAGGGGGACCACCACCCCAGTCTGCCAATCCAGAGGCACTGTCCCTGATGTCCATGCGATGTTGCAGAGGCGTGTCAATCAAGACAGTCCTACGACATCCAGAGCCTTGAGGAACTCCGGGCGTATCTCATCCACCCCCAGGGAGGGCCCTGCAACCAAGGAATTTTTTGACCACCTTGGTGACCTCAGTCCCAGAGATGGGGGAGCCCACCTCTGAGTCCCCAGGCTCTGCTTCCTCATTGGAAGGCATGTTAGTGGGAATGAGGAGGTCTTCGAAGTACTCCCCCCACCAACCCACAACGCCCCGACTCGAGGTCAGCAGTGCACCATTCCCACCATATACAGTGTCGATACTGCACTGCTTCCCCCTCCTGAGACGCCGGATGGCGGACCAGAATCTCCTCGAAGCCGTCCGAAAGTCGTTTTCCATGGCCTCCCCAAACTCCTCCCATGCCCGAGTTTTTGCCTCAGCAACCACCAAAGCCGCATTCCGCTTGGCCTGCCGATACCTATCAACTGTCTCCAGAGTCCCACAGGACAAAAGGGTCCTGTAGGACTCCTTCTTCAGCTTGACGGCATCCCTCACCGCCGGTGTCCACCAATGGGTTCGGGGATTGCCGCCACGACAGGCACCGACCACCTTACGACTACAGCTCCGGTCAGCCGCCTCAACAATAGAGGCACAGAGCATGGCCCATTCGGACTCAATGTCCCCCACCTCTCTCGAGATGTGGTCAAAGTTCTGCCGGATGTGGGAGTTGAAGCTACTTCTGACAGGGGACTCTGCCAGACCTTCCCAGCAGACCCTCACAACATGTTTGGGCCTACCAGGCCTGACCGGCATCCTCCCTCACCATTGAAGCCAACTCACCTCCAGGTGGAGATCAGTTGACAGCTCTGCAAGTCCGATGACACAACCACAAAGTCAATCATCGAACTGAGGCCTAGGGTGTCCTGGTGCCAAGTGCACATATGAACAACCCTATGCTTGAACATGGTGTTCGTTATGGACAATCCGTGACGAGCACAGAAGTCCAATAACAAAACACCACTCGGGTTCTGATCGGGGGGGGCCATTTCTCCCAATCACGCCCTTCCAGGTCTCACTGTCATTGCCCACGTGAGCATTGAAGTCTCCCAGCAGAACGAGGGAGTCTCCAGAAGGTATGCCTTCTAGCACCCCCTCCAGGGACTCCAAAAAGGGTGGGTACTCCAGACTGCTGTTCGGCGCATACGCACAAACAACAGTTAGGACCCGTCCCTCCACCCGAAGGCGGAGGGAGGCTACCCTCTCATCCACCGGGGTAAACCCCAGTGAACAGGCTCCAAGTCGGGGGGCAATAAGTATGCCCATACCCACTCGACGCCTGTCACTGGGGGCAACTCCAGAGTGGTAGAGAGTCCAGCCCCTCTCAAGGAGATTGGTTCCAGAGTCCAAGCTGTGCGTCGAGGTGAGCCCAACTATATCATATAATAATATAATAATAATTCATTATTTGAATTGACAATTAACATATACATCAAACATAATAAAAAGTGAGCTTCCACCATAATGGAACATAACACGAGAGATCATTCTTAAACCTATTTAATCCAATTCAGGGTAACGTGGAGCCAGAACATGACCTTTCAGCTGTGAGTAAAAGGCAGGAAGCAGCCATGGACATTGCACCAGCCCAGCAAAGGGCCCATTCACACCTACACCTTCAAAAAAAAGCCAATTTGGAATTACCAGTTATCCTAATGTGTGCTTCTGTAGTGATGTGGTAATAAATCCAGAGTACCTGAAGCAAAACTGACACAACCACATGGATAGCTTTCAACATCAACATATACAACATTCAGGTATTGAATTTGAACCTAAGACACTGGGTCCATGACCGTCGGCCCTACCAAGTGTTCCACTGTAACGCTCCATAATTGAGTAGTATGAAAGAAATGTTAAATGTGACCATAACTGTCAGTCCTAGAAATTTGATTCTGTTCATCTGGACAAAGTTTTTAAGTGGGAGAAATATTTCGAGACTTATCCAAGTCTCTTCCTCAGTCTCAATTGACTGCAGGTTTCCCCAACCTTATAAACAGTACCTTTGCTTAATCACAGAGACTAGCACCATTGACAAAGGGCCAGTTGATCAGTGATATGCAAATTGTCCACTGATTAGTAGACGTGTGAACCATTCATAGAGGGTTGAGGAATGGCTGCAATCACAGCATTGTAAGATGGCGACAGATGTACCCTTAGGCCCCCTCCTCTGTTCAGAGATGGTCGTTCCTTTTTCACGTAAATGGCCTCCTTAATTCCTCTCTCAAACCAGCGCTCCTCCCTGTCCAGGATGTGCACCTCTTCATCTTTAAAGGAGTGACCACTATCCTGTAGATGTAAATAGACTGCGGAGTCCTGGCCTGACGAGGAAGCTCTTCTGTGTTGTGACATGCGCTTAGCCAGTGGCTGCTTGGTTTCCCCGATGTACAATTCACGGCACTCCTCCTGGCACTTAACTGCGTAAACTATGTTACTCTGTTTGTGCCGTGGGACCCGATCCTTGGGATGGACCAATCTTTGGCGTAGCGTGTTTTGGGGTTTGAAAGCCACTGAGACCTGGTGTTTCGAGAAAATGCGCCTCAGCTGTTCCGATACTCCTGACACATACGGGATCACTAAGGGTTTTCGCTTAGGCAGTGGATGTCCTTCCTCTCTCATGAATCGCTTGGAGCGTTCTTTAGGTGTCCTCCCTGCTTTGACAAAGGACCAGCTGGGATATCCACATTTACTCAGGGCCTTTTTGACGTGGTGTTCTTCTGCTTCCCTGGCCTCTGAGTCTGTGGGAATGGTGTTAGCTCTGTGTTGTAGAGTCCTAATGACACCTAATTTGTGCTCTAGTGGATGGTGAGAGTCAAACCTTAGATACTGGTCCGTATGTGTGGGTTTACGGTACATATCCACTTTCAAATGTCACCCGTTGACGATGGAAATTTCACAGTCTAAGAAGGCTAGCCTAAGGGTACATCTGTCGCCATCTTACAATGCTGTGATTGCAGCCATTCCTCAACCCTCTATGAATGGTTCACACGTCTACTAATCAGTGGACAATTTGCATATCACTGATCAACTGGCCCTTTGTCAATGGTGCTAGTCTCTGTGATTAAGCAAAGGTACTGTTTATAAGGTTGGGGAAACCTGCAGTCAATTGAGACTGAGGAAGAGACTTGGATAAGTCTCGAAATATTTCTCCCACTTAAAAACTTTGTCCAGATGAACAGAATCAAATTTCTAGGATTTCCTTACCTGGATTATTGAGCATGCATCGAGACATAACTGTCAGAGCTTAGCAAAAGCTCTTCATTTGTACAGGCCTCACTTATTGGGCAGGTAACTCTAAATTCATCAGTATTTTCAAAAACTGTGAAATGCACTGTCAAAAGACTGATATTAAACAAGTCTTAAAACTTATTCAATCTTGAACCTTATTCAAAAGTAACACATTGGTTTTCATTTATTTATTATACATACTTTCAATTAAGTCTGTCTGTTTTTGTTTATAATAATAGTAAATTCATTTGTTTGTAATTTATTTTTAGTTCCTTGTTACTGTTTCATCTTTTTTGCAAATAATTTATAAATAAGATATAAAACGAATTTTTAAAAAACTAAGTTACTGGTAGAACATTTACACTTGTAATACCCTATGTTCTTACAACATGACTAAAATATTTCAATCTAATAATGTCACTAGTGACTTCTTCATGACTGCTGCTGAAGTAATTGAAGATGTAACCAATTGTGAGAGTGAGAGATGTGCAAATATGAATGGGAGGCATAATGGAGATGATATCACAGCACACAGGTAAATCAAGGAAATATAATTGTAATTCATATTACAGTTAGATTCATAATTGCAGTTAAACTTAAAAATGAAATAAACAGAAAAGAATGCTTGACTTTGATATGTGTCTTCTTTTTTTATTTCGGGCACTGTGCGACTTTGTGAACTTGAGCTTTCGAGTTTCTCCGACACACTGTCACTTGATCAACTTCCTTTTGTTGTTTATCACTGTTTAAACCAACAAATAGTACCTTTTTCCTTTGCCTCCACTTGGTATTCGCTGAAATTCTTATATTTTCCCCGTGCTTTTCCCATTGTTTTTTCACAGAAGGCTGAGCTTAAGGGCTATTTATATTGATTTGCATATTCAAAGATGCGTAATTCTAGGAGGAGTTGGGGTGGGACAGAAGGTGCATGCATGTGCGTTACTTTTCACGATGATCGGGATTTATGTAGCTGAAGAACGTGAAAGTTTGCATACGTACAGATTCCTGCATCTGGATTTTTCTGTGTGTACACACATTCCCGCTTTTGTGCTTACGCCATGTTATAGTGTGAGTTCTACGCACAGTGTTATACATGAGGCCCCTGATCTTAACCCAATTGAGCATGCATTTCACTTGTTGAAGACTAAACTTTGGACAGAAAGGCTCACAAACAAACAGCAACTGAAAGCCGCTGCAGTAAAGGCCTGGCAGAGCATTAAAAAGGAGGAAACCCAGCATCTGGTGATGTCCATGAGTTCAAGACTTCAGGCTGTCATTGCCAGCAAAGGGTTTTCAACCAAGTATTAGTAATGAACATTTTATTTCCAGTTATTTAATTTGTCCAGTTACTTTTGAGCCTTTGAAATAAAGGGATGTGTTAAAAAAAATGCTTTAGTTCCCTCACATTTTTATGCAATCTTTTTGTTCAACATACTGAATAAAAGCTGAAAGTCTGCACTTCAACTGCATCTGAGATGTTTAATTTAAAATTCATTGTGGTAATGTACAGAACCAAAATTAGAAAAAAGTTGTCTTTGTCCAAATATTTATGGACCTAACTGTAGGTGAAATTTATCATTGCTTCCTTAAAATGGGCCTTTTTAGAAAGTCCTATCCAGCATTCTGCAGATCTGGGTGCTAATAAAATTTGCAAAATTGCACATACAGCCACTATAAGTGACACTACATACTGTAGTTGTTGTATAGAGGAAAAAAAAACAACTTTTACAATAAAAATTGTAATTTTTTTAGATTTGATTTGTAGACTGTCAGAAGCTAAATGCATTATGTGATTTAAGCAAAAAGAGGTAAAAGTGACCATATTTTCTGCATATGGACAGGCTAATCCATCATTTATACATGACAAGCATACGGCTAAAGGTATCGTGTTTGATATATTTGTTTAAAGGTCGCAGGAATAATAATAATAGCCTTAAAAATGGTCACAAAATATTTGTGGGTTTGAGAAATACAATACCATTATGACATATGCCAGTGAGTTAGTAATTTAACTGTTTGTGATGCATTCTGAAACTGTTCTGCTAGCTATAATTTACCTTAGCACCAGATACAAATTATGCTTTTTCTTTCATGATAACTCTTATTTTGATTTATTCAATACAGTGAAAGTATGGGTGAGGATTGTGCCGAGACTGTGACTGAAACTGCTACTTTCACAACTACTTCTCTAATAGAGAAAGAAGCACTACTAGGTATGCAGAAATTGGTAAATGGGTTTAATGATGTAAATTTTACTTTTTTGTAAATTAGATTTTCATTATTATATATATAAAATGCAGTTAATTGTCCATATGATTCTTCTTTTTGTGATAAGTTAACTCTCATGAATAAAACCTAAAAACTTTTCTAAGCTATCAGTACAATATACTTTATACTGTATATGTAATATCATTCACATATTTAAATACTGTAATTGGTGAAGTATAATTGTACATTAAGACATACCTATGAAATTAAGCTGTATAGAAGATGTTTTTTACTGAAACTCTTAGGTCAAGCAAAGATGCCTTTTATGTACAAAGAATTACCACTATTTTTATTTCCTGTATTGGCAGCAGTAAAGTTATCAGAAGAAGTTGAAAACATTGAACCTGAAATTATTTATCCTATAACATGTGGAGACAGCAAAGCCAATTTAATATGGAGGAAGTTTGTTTGTCCAGGGATTAACATCAAATGTGTACAGGTTTGTATATCATTTGTAATCTTTGTGCACATTTTTTAAGTCAATGCTGACAATTACTTTTCTTGTTTTTATTTTGTATGCAGTTTTTTTAACCTTACAGTTTAATAAGAGACACACTAGGGTAATATGTGATGTTTCATTCTTAAAAGTTACAAAGAACCCTTGTTTGGTTCTCATCCTTATTTATTTTGAACGTGAACTTTCTACATTAGGTATGTTTTTGTCATGCGTGAAGGGCATGCATTTTGACTTAATTGCCAACTTAATGCTGCAGAGAAATGTTTCTGCATCATGTGCTTGTAATATAAAAATGGGATTTCATGAAAATTTACGACTGAATGTTTTGCAAAGCAATGAGGTTGACAGATATGCTTTTAAATGTTATGTCATATGTATATACAGTGGGTACGGAAAGTATTCAGACCCCCTTCAATTTTTCACTCTTTGTCATATTGCAGCCATTTGCTAAAATCATTTAAATTAATTTTTTCCCTCATTAATGTACACACAGCACCCCATATTGACAGACAAAAAAAAAGAATTTTTGAAATTGTTACAGATTTATTAAAAAAGAAAAACTGAAATATCACATGGTCCTAAGTATTCAGACCCTTTGCTCAGTATTTAGTAGAAGCACCCTTTTGAGCTAATACAGCCATGAGTCTTCTTGGGAAAGATGCAACAAGTTTTTCACACCTGGATTTGGGGATCCTCTGCCATTCCTCCTTGCAGATCCTCTCCAGTTCTGTCAGGTTGGATGGTAAACGTTGGTGGACAGCCATTTTTAGGTCTCTCCAGAGATGCTCAATTGGGTTTAAGTCAGGTCTCTGGCTGGGCCATTCAAGAACAGTCACAGAGTTGTTGTGAAGCCACTCCTTCGTTATTTTAGCTGTGTGCTTAGGGTCGTTTTCTTGTTGGAAGGTAAACCTTCGGCCCAGTCTGAGGTCCTTAGCACTCTGGAGAAGGTTTTTGTCCAGGATATCCCTGTACTTGGCCGCATTCATCTTTCCCTCGATTGCAACCAGTCGTCCAGTCCCTGCAGCTGAAAAACACCCCCACAGCATGATGCTGCCACCGCCATGCTTCACTGTGGGGACTGTATTGGACAAGTGATGAGCAGTGCCTGGTTGTCTCCACACATACCGCTTAGAATTAAGGCCAAAAAGTTCTATCTTGGTCTCATCAGACCAGAGAATCTTATTTCTCACCATCTCAGAGTCCTTCAGGTGTCTTTTAGCAAACTCCATGCAGGAGTTTTATGAAGTATATATCCATATTAGAAAACAAAAACATGCCTTATTTGTATGTTGATACTTTATAGGTAATAATATTCAGTCTGAGCATTATCCACTGGAGAGTGTCTATGATGTATCAAGCGATAACTATCTGTTGCTTTCTAATATTTCAAATTGTTTGTAATTTTAAGAATTGTCTTTCCTTCTGAATTGTGTTCCACTGCTGCACATGATATCACATTTAAGTTATTTTAAATATTTGTTTCTTTCAGTATAATGAACATATTATCAGTCCAAAAGAATTTGTTCATTTAGCAGGAAAGTCTACTTTGAAAGACTGGAAGAGAGCAATTCGCCTGAATGGTATCATGTTAAGGTATATACACTGGATATGACATAATAATAAAATATTTGAAAAAAGTACAGTATGATCATGGTATGGAATTTGCTTATGAATGTTATTTTGTTTATTTATTTTTATTATTTCTCATTGAAATATATTAAGGTTAAATTGCATATTTCTTTAGTTGTTAATATAAACTACAGTGTCAATTTTGGTATTTACAAATATTTTATGATTATTGAAGTACAGCCATATAGCACTAATCAAATTATAATAAGTTTTATTTAGTTACAACTATTGAAGGATAGTACATAACTGTTAATATTTTGAATATTAATATGTTTGTTACAAATTAATTAAAAGCTAAATTTGTACAATTGTAAATGAATCATTAGAGCAATAGCAATAAAGCATCACATCTGTTTCCAGAAACAATACTTTTTTAATAAAGCAATAATTTGTTATTGTGGCCAGAGTTCTGAAATTCGGTCCTGGAGGGCCACAGTGCTTGCACATTTTTGTTCCAATCCTGTGTTATAATTATTAGCCAGTCCCTGCTGATAAAAAACATATTTAATTGTAAGGCTTTTGTTTTGCTACGTAAGTTTTATATTGTAGGTTTTTCCATTCTGAGGATATCATCCACATGATTTGTGGCCTGGAGCAAATTAGTAATTCTCAGCCATGCATATTTTCTCTTCTATTTCTTTCCAGATATTTGAAAATTAAAAAAAAACAAAAAAAAAAACTCCATGAACACACATACTGTATAGGCGTAATTGAGACCAAGTTGGAAGGTGAGCTTCTGGTTCATTTGTCAGGTCCGTCTCTGGTTAAGATAGAAAGAAGGAGTGCTGAGCAAAATAACCAAGTTTAGTTTTGTTGTGATTGGGTTTCATGTTTAGTTTTTCCTTTTGTTTTTACTCTTTTTTTAAAAAAAAATTCCATTAGGGATTTTGAAGATCAGAGAATTTTTTTTGCAGTGAGATTTGGCAATGTTGATTTTGGTTTGTCTTTTGTGTTGCCATCTCTCTTTTTTAGAGTGCCACAATCTCTGTATGTTGTTGCTAAGGTGTTTGCCAACATGGGATGATTGGAGGTTGTGACTTGTGGCACCAACATGTCAACAGTATAAAGGTCAGTGCCTGTCACTTCCTGGTATCTGGGTTTGCTAGTGATGGGCACATGAAGTCATTTGAAGCTTCTCAAGCTGCTTCCTCATTGTGCTGAAAAAAGATCCAAAGCTTTGAAAACAGCGACATCTGTTGGGTTACAGAAATCATAACAGACTTGAGCTCGGTACATCCTAAGGGTCAATTTATACTTCACGCTCACTGAGTACGCACATGCATCATGGCTGTTACATGTTCCCAGCATTCATTTAACACGTCCTCTGAGCATGTCCTCAGAAATGAATGCGACATGTGCATGCGTTGCAGTACCAACAAAAAATTGGGAGGCGCAGTGTGTTCAAGTTGGAACATAATGTCAGAGTCTGTTTACTTTCAACATGTGATAGCAAGCAGCTTTGCAGAGTATGATACAGTGAAGCAAATCAACAAACTTAAATGCTGACATGCAAATGTATTTGTGGTGCTTTTCTTCATCTATTTCTCACATATGCAAAACAAGCTTCGCATTTTCTCCATCGTAATGACGCAACACATTTTATAGGTCTCATATACCATCCTCTGTGCTGCCTTTTTTTTATTTATTTTTTTTTTTTACCTTCGCAACAGCATCTTAATGTATTTGATTTTTGATTATGATTCTTTCCTTGAAAGAAAGTACACATTGTGGAAACGGGTAGCTCCAGCTGCCCCCACCCCAACATAAGACAGGAAGAGACACATGTTCAAGCACAGCACATGTTTATTATAGTGGGGGAAGTGCTTTTTCCTTGCTCCCCCACAGCAGCACAATACACTGCACCAAGCACAACACACAGTCCTTTCTTTCTCTCTTTTCCTCCACTCCTCTTCCAGCAAGCTTTGTCCACCTTTGACTCCTCGAGTAGTGCCAGCTGGCTTCTTTCATAGGGCACTTCCCCAGTTACTCCACAACCTTCTTCCAGCATCACTTCTGGGTGTGGCGGAAGAGGTGTCCCAAAGGGCTCATCTATACCTGCAGCACCCCCTGGGGATGCCAACGGAACCCAACAGGGCTGCTCTAAACTCCAGCTCCCAGCATGCCCTTCAGGAATCTGTGGTGCTGAAACAACCCCCTTGCACACTTTACACAAGAAAAAAGTTTCCAATACTTTTGCCCATGGATATAGAGTTTGTAGATGGAATGAAAATATATGTGCTTAATATGCCAATTATGCTGAGCATCATTTATTTCATGGATATATATATATAATATATATATATATAAATTTTTTTTTCTTCACTGCAAATTTAGTTCCATGCCGATCATTTTGCTCGTCACTAACAACAAGTTAATTAAAAACTGTGAGTGTGACTGTTGAATACTCAAAAAAAAGCAATTAAGTGTTGGAAATTTTAACAAGTTAGTTAACTAAAACAAAGAACAATAACATTGATTGAGCAGTAATAGCTTCAACAGCAATACTTGAGCTTCTAATTAAAAAAAAATGGTTTGGAACAAAATCCTGCATCCAGTGTGACACTCCAGGCCAGAACTTGGTGACCTCTGCTCTATGATAACATATTATTGATGGATTTTAAAAAAAAAGTATGGTTTCTGGAAATAAGATGAAATGCTTCATTGCTCCAAAGATCCAAATGTTTTTTTTACAGAAAAAGACGGGGTTCAGTGGCCCTAGTATATGAACACATAGCTTGCTGTAATAGTTAACATTTTCTTCTCATTGTTTATATAATCTGGCCTCAGTATATATTAAAAATTAAATGATGCAATATTTTTTTTTTGCTAACAAAAGATATAACTTGTTGGTCTTTTGATGGTTCATATATTTCAGGAATGAATTATAAACTCTTAATGATCTTTATAATTACTAAATGATCAGTTCCTCTATATTTAGGAAAATAATGGATACAGGTGAACTTGATTTCTACCAGCATTCCAAAATTTGCTCCAATACTTGTCGCAGCACTAAAATAGATCTTGTTGGCAACAGAGCTTCTTTTACCAGTCAGCAGTCAACAGAATTCATTCCCATCACCCCTGCCTCAGCTGATGGTAAGGACGTTTCAGACATTCTTTGCTTAAAACATTTTTTTGGTTTAATTAGTGTTCCTATTTGGTTACCCTTCTTTGGAACATAAATAAAAGTTGCAAAATCATAAAGAAGTGGAAACTGTTCAGTCCATGCAGCTTTTGTAGTTATTTAACACTTACAGTATGTACATTTTTTTTTCTTGAAAGACGTGTTTGTGGGCAATGATACTTTATCTAAGGATCACCCTGGTCTTTCCATATTTGTGGCCTGTCAATGACATTATTCCAGTATGTTAACAGTCTTCTTCGTAAATTTGAAGTGAAATTTATTTCCCATCATAATAAATTAGAGTCAGAATTACCATATTTACTTTTTTTGCTTGTTGCTAACTTAGGGACCTATTTATTCTAAGCATCTTACTACTATTGTATTGAAAAAGTCTTTTTCAAATTTCAGTAAATGGATCACCAGCTGCATTTACTGTAGAAACTTCAGAAGATAGCACGGAGTGGATAACTACAATTGGAGGTAGATAAGTCGTAAAGATATTTTTGTTCTTTTTAAAGAAAAGGTCTAGCCATTCAGTAATGTAACCTTTCTTTTTACACCCTGTTTGCAAATTTTAAATTCATGTAGATTTTGAATTCACCAGGGACTACGGAACATTTTTGAAAAGGCACTCTGATCTATGCAATGCTTTAAAATCCAACTCAGATTCTATTAAAGTGAAAATAAATTATATGAAAATGACAAAAAGAATATTTTCTCAATAGTGAAGCTTGCGGTTTCTTTTACCTAGTGAAATGTTTTCAGTGACTTACAATAGTGTGAAAAGTATAAACACAGAGTGTGAATAGTGTAAACACAGATTGTTTAGAGACAGTAGTTGTTGTATATTATGACTCTTAGTTGAAAGTAAATTAAACAATTTCTGAAATAATGTGAGTTGCTACTTAGTGCTAACCTTTCTTTGAAGCCTCCAAGAAATGGTCTCCCCATCACTCTATATATTAATTTTATGAAGTATATATCCATATTAGAAAACAAAAACATGCCTTATTTGTATGTTGATACTTCATAGGTAATAACATTTGTGCTAACTAGCTTAGAAATTAACAAGCTTATATTGTAGTATTAGGATGAGATAGTAAATTTTTAATTACACCAATGATCCAAAACCTTATTACTACCTGCCTAATATCCCATTGCTTCTCCATGTGACACCAAAACAGCTCCTTCCTACCAAGGCATGTACTGTACAAGACCTCTGAAGATGTCCTGAGGTGTCCGGTACCAGGGCATTAACAGCAGATCTAACTCCTGTAACTTGAGAGGTGGAGCTGTTGCAGATCGGACTTGTTATTCTAACATATCCCAGAGATGTTCAATGGGATTGAGATCTGGGGAGTTTGGAGGCCAAGGCAACATCTTGAAATCTTCATTGTGTTTCTTAATATGCTGAATATCGTTGCCATGAAGAGGTGTATCTGTCTGCAATGATGTTTATATAGGTGATTCTCATCAAACTAATGTCCAAATGAATGCAAGACCCAGGTTACCAAGCAGGACATTGCCCAAAGCATCATATTCCATCCACTGGCTTTTCTTTTTCCTACAGTGCATCCTGGTGCAAGCTCTTCTCCAGGTAAATGACCTACTTGTATGCGGCCATCCACATGATTGAACAGAAAGTGAGGTTCGTCAATCATTTGGTTATAATGATTTGGCCCTTAGCAAGGTCACATGGGTCTACATACCTGCCCAAATCATTTTAACATATCTTCTAATAGTATGTAATGTCAACTTTTGGTTTAATATATCCCTGACCTTGATATTTGCCATTGTTATGGAACAGCCGATATCATTTACTTCATATAAGAGTGTAGTAATTTTTTGGCTTATAAGTGTGTGTGCGTGTGTGTGCGTGTGTGTGCGTGTGTGTGCGTGTGTGTGTGTGTGTGTGTGTGTGTGTGTGTGTGTTAATTATATATATATATATATAATATACACACACACACAGTGATCCCTCCTCGATCGCGGGGGTTGCGTTCCAGAACCCCCTGCGAAGGGTGAAAATCTGCGAAGTAAAAACCATATGTTTATATGGTTATTTTTATATATTCTAAGCCCTTATAAACTCTCCCACACTCTTATAAACATTTCCCGCACAGTTATACAGCATAAACCCTTTGTATTCTCTTAGATATTAGGTAAGATTCTTTGAAATTATGTATGTAAACACACTGTTTATATACAGTAAAACCTAAATATTATTTTAAAGATATCGAGCGTTTCCAATATCACATATGTTACAGCCATTACAATCGGCCACCAGCAATAAATTCGTACAGTACAAGAAAAATTGTATAAAATGTGTGTACAGTTACACTAAACGTATGTACATGTACAAAGTACTGTACGTAGAAAATTAATTATGGTTACTCACCAACAATGACATGACGACTTGTCCGATAACGATGAGTTTAATTTTACTGCACAAAGGAGAGCGTTACAGTTCTTCTAAAGGAGCCTCTTTAGGCAACTTTATAGCACTGCCGTTGTTCTTCTTCCGGCAGTCTTCAATCCAAATCCCTAAAGCAAATTCCATCTGGACTACCGCCTTATTACATTCACTTACAACTCATTTTGCGCCCTGGTTAAAGGACACTGCGGCCGTAGATCTTGTGTTCTTTTCCTCCTTTTTAAATAAAAAGAATCGTGGACTCATTGATGCCATTATGGCGTCCTACAATGGTGAAGCTGTTCTCTTCCTTCAGCATATCCAAAACTTTTACCTTTTCGGCAATTGTTAGCATCTTCCATTGGCGCTAGGGCACGGCCCCTGAAGCAGGAGCAGATCGTTTTGGAGCAATAACAAAGGGCTTGACTATGCACAAAGATAAAACACAAAAGAGCACAAAAGTTAACTCTTTACACAGCGAAACACGTTGATGCTGAATGAGCAAGATGAGACTTCCTGGTTAATGCAGCGGAATTGAATTTGCCGCTCCGTCGCCGAGCCAATCAGCATACAGGAACTTAACTGCGTGCTCTGATTGGGTAGCTTCTCAGACATCCGCCAATAGCGTCCATTGTATGAAATCAACTGGGCAAACCAACCGAGGAAGCAAGTACCAGAAGTAAAAAGACCCATTGTCTGCAGAAACCCGCAAAGAAGCGAAAAATCCTCGTTATATATTTAGATATGCTTACATATAAAATCCGCGATAGAGTGAAGCTGCGAAAGTCAAAGCGCGATATAGCGAGGGATTACTAATTATATATATATAGATAGATATAATATAATATACAGTGCATCTGGAAAGTATTCACAGCGCATCACTTTTCCACATTTTGTTATGTTCCAGCCTTATTCCAAAATGGATAAATTCCTTTTTTTCCTCAGAATTCTGCACACAATACCCCATAATAGATAGATAGATAGATAGATAGATATGACAACGTGAAAAAAATTTCCTTGAGGTTTTTGCAAATTTATTAAAAATAAAAAAACTGAGAAATCACATGTACATAAGTATTCACAGCCTTTGCACAATACTTTGTCGATGCACCTTTGGCAGCAATTACAGCCTCAAGTCTTTTTGAATATGATGCCACAAGCTTGGCATACCTATCCTTGGCCATTTTCGCCCATTCCTCTTTGCAGCACCTCTCAAGCTCCATCAGGTTGGATGGGAAGCGTCTGTGCACAGCCATTTTAAGGTCTTTAATCCATTTTGGAATAAGGCTGTAACATAACAAAATGTGGAAAAAGTGATGTGCTGTGAATGCTTTCCGGATGCACTGTATATATATATATATATATACAAACTTTTGAAATTTTGTGAAATCAAAATGGAAGTTACAGATCTTCTTTATAGTCGTAGTTCATTCTGTAAGTGTTACAGTTTAGCATTGTAAGACTGAAAGTAAATTCTGTGAAGGGGAAAAAATATGGTTTTGATCTCACTACCTGATTCACATTTTTATTCCATTTAGTCCGCTGCTTTCCTTGCTGATCATTTGTTTTATAAGATTAACAATAGCACAAATAATAGTTCCCGTGGCAAATTATTTTAAAATAATAATGTTAAAATTTAAAATCTTTTTATTGTATTATTAAAGTTTTGTTCTTCATATTTAAAAGTATGGTTATTAATAAATTGTATTTTGTATAAACAGAATGAAATGTTTTTTTATTCGATATTTTATCTTTAATCCTCTTTTATAAGCCATTTTGTTTTTAATGCTCTAAACAGCATGACTGTTTCTCTTAAAAACTAGCTTCACTTTTTGTTTTTATTCAGAGGACACTATTACTTTTTGGCGTGGTTTGAAGGATGCAGGATTGTTGGATGAAGTGATTGATGCATTCCAGAAAGAACTTAAAGAGACTTTGAAAGGATTACAGGATCGAGTTCAACAACCTCCATTAAATGTTACAGGTTAGCTTTACAGATGTAATATTCTACCAGATATACCTAACATTTTTTGGTATTCACTTGGCTGTGGAAGTTTTTCCAGTTTATCTTCAAATGTAATCAGTTGAAATGCAATGAATGATCTAAAATGGCAAAAAGGTAAGCAGTAAACTTCCAGAGGTTTTAATTTAAAGTTTAAGTTAGCAAAAACTGAAAAAAAGAATATTGCAAATGTGTCTTCTTCAGGGAACAACTAATAGGCTATTACCTACAGACATACTGCTGCAATTAAAGTAAATTAAGCAGAGTTGGAACAGACTGTTACTATACCCTCTGAAGTACTTCTTGGACAATATTACACTTTACAAAGTTTTAAATACCATTGATAATGGCAAGAAAATGTCAATTAAATCAAATGAGACAGAGCTTTATTACCCTTCATTCAATTTCATTCAGAGAAATTACAAAAAAATAAATAAATCAAAGTGTCAGTACAGCGTGTTTACACAATCCAAAGGCAATTTGGAACTGGAAGAAATTCTGATAGGAAGAGATTTGGCAGACCCAGAGTTACAACCCAATGACGAGACAAGTTTCTGAGGGTCACCAGCTTTCGTGATAGGTGCCTAACAGCAAAACAGCTTCAAGCACAGCTAAATGGAGGTCAGAAAAGGCAAGTCTCAGTTTCTACTGTGAAGAGGAGACTTTGTGTTGCAAATTTGACAGGGCAAGTGACAATAAGGGCAAAATAAGGCCTTGAAATATTGACAGTGGACTGCTGCAGACTGGTAGAAAGTCTTATGGATTGATTAATTAAAATTGGAAATCTTCAGTTCATCACGCAGGGTGTTTGTACGCTGTCGAGTTGGAGAAGGGATGTGTGTGACACAAGCTGTCAAACATGGTGTGGAGGAAGTGTGATGGTCTGGAGATCTTTTTGCTGTTGTGCTGGATGCAGAATTGTTGACTTTTACAGAGTGACTGGCATTCTGAATCAGAAGGGTTACCATAATTTGGCGATTATATCAGCAAAAGGTGGCTACTTTAATGAATCAAAAAATTTGAATAAAATTTTGTGCACTTAATAATTCCTTAACTTAATTTTTTATGTGCTATTGTTTATTTGTTCTATGCTTTGGTTTCATGAAACATTAAGACATTAAACTGTGTGTAGTTCCATAAAAAAAATGAAAAAACTGAGATGTTCTAAAACTTTTGACTGGTAGCATAGCTAACAACAATTCTAGTGTCTTCTGATTCTTGATTAAAAAACCTGAGTATCTTTGTCATGGCTGTCAATACCAAACCAGAGCTAGCGAGGAACAATTCTTTCAAAATAATAATAAATTTTTGTGTATTCTTCATATAAATACAAATAATCCACATTTTAATTTAAAAATATGTAGAAGTAAGAGCTGAATTATGCCTTTATTGTCACGGTACTAAAATTTCATTGTAGATGTTAACACAGCATTAATTGAATCTGACGAAAGTTGTGGTTAATGTCATTGCATAGCACTGAACTGATAAAAATCAAACATCACAGCCACATTAGCTACTTTATTATGGAAACACAGTCAAGAATGATAACATAGCATTCAGTGAATGAAGTGAAAACTTGAAGCAATTTTTGCTCTTGTCTAATGTTGCATTATTAACAGACAAACATACAAAGGTGTAGCACAATTTATAATGTTCAGTAAGATGTCTACTCTTAATTTCTCTCCTTTGTTGACTAAGGACTGTTGTGAACATCTTACCACAGAAAATGAAAATGGTGAAGACAGACAAATACATATACGATGTGGATAACATTTTAAAATTGCACACTGTTAGAAAGCAGTTGTCATGTACTGAGGTTCCATTACTTTAGACAAACATAAGTTTAATTAGTTCAATATGATACTGCAGTGCAGAAATAGATTGCCTAAAATTTATTCCAATCTTTTTCCCAGTCCTGCCATGATAGGTTCTGTTTTCATTACCCTGAATTGAATCAAGCAAGACTGAGAATTCATATACTGTATGTATATCAGTATAACATATTTTTTGTGAATTTTCAAGGCATTATATAGGCAAGTAAACTACCTAATCTTAATAGTTTTTGGTGGTCTAGTAAGCAAGCAGATGAAGTCAGTCAACAAGACTTAAAGAAGACAAGATGTTTGGTAATGTTTTTTAACAGTTTCTAGTATGCAGTGTGTGTTAAGACATATTTGCAGTCACTGCCAAATTGTAAGGACAGATACACATCCTTAAAAGTTGTGTTAAAGTATCTATCTATCTATCTATCTATCTTTCTATCTATCTATCTATCTATCTATCTATCTATCTATCTATCTATCTATCTATCTATCTATCTATCTATCTATCTATCTATCTATCTATCTATCTATCTATCTATCTATCTATCTATCTATCTATCTATCTATCTATCTATCTATCTATCTATCTATCTATCTATCTATCTATCTATCTATCTATTCAATAAGATCTGAAATTTACAAAGTAATACTTGCAGTATCTCACAAAAGTGAGTACACCCCTCAAATTTTTGTAAATATTATATCTTTTCATGGGACAACACTGAAGATATGACACTTTGATAACGATGTAAAGTAGTCAGTGTACAGCTTGTATAACAATGTAAAATTGCTATCCCCTCAGAATTACTCAACACACAGCCATTAATGTGTAAACCGCTAGCAATAAAAGTGAGTACACCCCTAAGTGAACAATGTCCAAATTGTGCCCAATTAGCCATTTTCCCTCCCCAGTGTCATGTGACTCGTTAGTGTTACAAGGTCTCAGGTGTGAATGGGGAGCCGGTGTGTTAAATTTGGTGTTAGCGCTCTCACACTCTCTCATACTGGTCACTGTTCAACATGGCACCTCATGGCTAAGAACTCTGAGGATCTGAAAAAAAGAAGTGTTGCTCTACATAAAGATGGCCTAGGCTATAAGAAGATTGCCAACACCCTGAAACTGAGCTGCAGCATGGTGGCCAAGACCATACAGCGGTTTAACAGGACAGGTTCCACTCAGAACAGGCGAGGCCATGGTCGACCAAAGAAGTTGAGTGCACGTGCTCAGTGTTGTATCCAGAGTTTGTCTTTTGAAAATAGACGTATGAGTGCTGCCAGCATTGCTGCAGAGGTTGAAGGGGAGGGGGGTCAGTCTGTCAGTGCTCAGACCATACGGCGCACACTGCATCACATTGGTCTGCATGGCTGTCGTCCCAGAAGGAAGCCTCTTCTAAAGATGATGCACAAGCATCAAGCAGACTAAGGACATGGATTACTGGAACCATGTCCTGTGGTCTGATGAGACCAAGATAAACTTATTTGGTGAGATGGTGTCAAGCGTGTGTGGCAGCAACCAGATGAGGAGTACAGAGACAAGTGTGTCTTGCCTACAGTCAAGCATGGTGGTGGGAGTGTCATGGTTTGGGACTGCATGAGTGCTTCCGGCACTGGGGAGGTACAGTTCATTGAGGGAACCATGAATGCCAACATGTACCGTGACATACTGAAGCAGAGCATGATCCCCTCCCTTCGTAAATTGGGCCACAGGGCAGTATTCCAACATGATAACAACCCCAAACACACCTCCAAGACGACATCTGCCTTGCTAAAGAAGCTGAGGGTAAAAGTGCTGGACTGGCCAAGCATGTCTCCAGACCTAAACCCTATTGAGCATTTGTGGGGCAACCTCAAACGGAAGGTGGAGAAGCGCAAGGTCTCTAACATCCACCAGCTCCGTGATGTCGTCATGGAGGAGTGGAAGAGGATTCCAGTGGCAACCTGTGAAGCTCTAGTGAACTCCATGCCCGAGAGAGTTAAGGTAGTCCTGGAAAATAATGGTGACCACACAAAATATTGACACTTTGGGCACGATTTGGACATTTTTCACTTAGGGATGTACTTACATTTGTTGCCAGCGGTTTAGACATTAATGGCTGTGTGTTGAGTTATTTTGAGGGGACAGCAAATTTACACTGTTATACAAGCTGTACACTGACTACATTGTATCAAACTGTCCTATCTTCAGTGTTGTCCCATGAAAAGATATAATAAAATATTTACAAATATTTGAGGGGTGTACTCACTTTTGTGAGATAATGTATAATTTTTGTCTTTTTTTGTGATTGCAACACAATTTATGTAAAGTGAAAACATAAACCAAAGTTATTAAAATATTTATCTTTCAATAGATGCTGTTTTATTAAACAACATTGTTCAAAATTTTGGGATGCTGGACCTCGTGAAAAAAGTTTTAGCAAGCCATAAGAGTCAAATGGATCGATACAGAGAGCAGTATACACGCAGCATAGCAGGTGAGTGGACAGTCAAAATACCTTTTATTTGTAGAGCTTCAAGTGCAAGTTTGTTGTCATGTATACACAGAAAAATTAAAATCTTTCTTGCATGTCTCCTACTGACTACAGTTCCAACAACCATCAAAATAAGACAACAGGTATTTCATATATATTGTGTACAACAATGTGTGCAGTACTGTATATATAAAAAAACAATCATGCAATTTTCAATGGTAGTGGCTGTTGATTAATCTTATGATATGTTAACTATAATCTCCATCTGAATCTACTGGTGTGAATGCTAATGGTCCCGTGCCATTTGCCAGAATGGCGGAGCCAATGGAAATGACCATGCAGGATGGCTGAGGTCCTTAATACTGTTTGCCTTTGTAAGGTGACACATGTTGCACATTTTGTAAACAGAAGGAGGCTATGGGTCAGTAATATTCTGTGCATCAATCTTGAATTGAGCAGAATGTTGTTCAACCATTGAGTGTGTACTTTTGGAAATTGGTGAGCATCAGTAAAGACATCCAGGATTTAATCAAATGTCAAAAAAAGTATTGTTTGGTAGTAAAATTTGGAGGCTCTAAAATGAAAGAGCAGAAAGGAAAACCATCAACCCTTTGACATGCATTGGATAACACAGGTACTCTTGTGTATACCTTAATCAAAAATTGTGAAGAGAGTTTGAAACCAAACCAGTTAATTTAATGTCTAACCTGGCAGAGAGAGAGAGAGATTGAGATTGAATGCTTATTGCCCCAAGTGTCAAGCCTTTCATCATTCTGTGTTGTATGCCTTGGTTGTTCACTTTGTTCATTGTTAATTACAACTAAAGGAGAGGAATAAACACCACAGACAAAATAGAATTAATAGGAAAAAGACAAACGAGTTAAAAATGTGTGAGTGTAAACATCACACTACTCCCTTTGGCTAAATGCAGAATTAGAAAGAAATGAAATTCCAACAAATTTAACACTTGGAATTACCAGAGCCAATGAAAAAACTCATAATTCCGGCCCACCTTAAATCCCTTTTCACCTCTCCATCAGCGTCTTTTTGTCTTCTAAATATGTTGATCAGCAGCAAGCAGCCTGCTATACAATCCCCCGCCCGCACTGGAATGGGCAAGAAGTTCTCCCAGAAAAGTGAAAGTGTTTATTTGATATTTGGCCATCAGCCTTCACACATTATACAGTTAACACTAGAATTACCAGAGTCTATGAAAAAACTCGTAGATCCGGCCCACCTTAAAACCGTTCTCACCTCTCTTTTGTCTTCTAAATGTGCCGATTAAGATGAGCCAGCAAGCAGCCGGCTATTCCATCCCCCACAGTCGCACAACGTTCACTAAGTTTTCCCAGCTCATGCCTTGTTTGATTATCTGGAAGTGAAATAATATATCGTTATTTGGAACACACACATTTCATGTGTGTTCCGTTTCTACAGTAGAGCTTCTGGGTTCGATGCTGGCAGCTTCTCAAGTTTGCCGTTTTGAGTAGAGAGCTGCTATTATTGTTAATATTATATAATAAAAACATACATTTGGTTTACGTCTGTACCAACCGCTGTAAATTTATAGTGCTTGTCAAAATTAGCGTTCACGCTCGCCCCGATCTGACACTGCTGTTTTCAAATAAAGACGCGCTATAACAGAGGTGAACTCAGATCGGAGAAAACAGAAGCCATCCCCGCAAGAAACGTCCCCTCACATAAAAAAACAACACAGTTGCACCAGGCATAAAGGCGAAAGTACGGCGTCATCCTGCCAGTCACCTGTCCTTCAAAGAAACAGCACGGCTTACAGAGCTTGCCGATGCTACACCGTCCAGATCTAAACACTAGCGTGGTGTATGTGCCCAAAAAAGTCTAACTGCATTCTCGTACCATTGCTCGCATACTAAAGTGTCAGCAGGTATTTTCGTGGCATTACACGTGTAATTTGTGAGCATGCCCGTGACGATCAAACAGGGGAAGCTGTGCAGTATACTTTTGACTTTATGCTGTAGGAAGATAAGTAAAAGTAAAACTAAAAAAAAAGACGCTAACTTTGACAAGTACTATACATATACAGCGGCTGTTACAGTCGCAAATCAAATGTATGCTTTTATTGTATAATATTAACAATAAGAACAGCTTACTACTCGAAAGTTTATTTTGGAAGACGTTAAGACTCGAACCCCTTATGAGTTGGAGTCGGCAGCTCTAATCAGTATACTACCCAAGAAGGCAGGACAGCAAGCAGCACTAACCTGGTTTCTTTTTCTTCGGTTATAGCCTTAGAAAAAAGTGCATTTGTTCTGTTATATTTTTATCTTTTGTGAAAGTGTATAAAGATATTTGGAATTCAGGCTTCACACATTATACACTTCATGCCTACATTTTGTCAATTATTACTAAAACATGAAAAACGTTTCTGTTTTAACGATGTGTTTACTGTGCATAGATCGTTGTAGACACGGAACACACATGAAATGCAAGTGTTCCAAATAACGATATAGTATTTATAAAAGGTATCATTTTGCATGACTTCTCACTCTATACAGCTCTAATCAACTGACAAGTAGGTAAGCAGACTTGAGCTGAGAAAACTATGTACCGGTGGGGGGATGTGATAGCAGACTGTTTGCTGCTTATCAACACATTTAAAGGACAAAAGATGCTGACGGAGAAGTGCGAAGCGTTTTAAGGTGGGACGGATCTACGAGTTTTTCGTAGGCTCCGGTAATTCTAGTGTTGATGTCTACATTTTGTTATTTATTACTAAAACTTGAGAAACGTTTCTGTTTTAATGATGTGTTTACATAGATTGTTGTAGACAGAAAACACACATCAAATTATTTCCCCTTACTATTCTGGGTAGCTCACTCCCAAGTAATCAATCAAGGCAGGAACTGGGAGAACTTCTTGCCCGTTCTGAGTTGGGGGCGGGGGGGGGGGGGGGGGGGGGGGGTGGTTGGTATAGCAGGCTGCTTGCAGCTTGGGCTTATTGACACATTTAGAAGACAAAAGAGGCTGATGGAGAGGTGCGAAGGGATTTAAGGTGGTCCGAAGTTACGAATTTTTTCGTGGGCTCTGCTAATTCTTATGTTAAACAATGAGATCAATCATAGTAAAATGAGTGGCTTATTGTGAAACTAATTAGAACAAAAGTCTGTAGTTACAGAATAATGATTGCAAACTGCCATTCTAGGAGTTTATTTAATAATTAATTCATTCATTAATTTGTACAAGAAATTGTCCTTTTTGTGATTTCATCCTATAAATTAATAATACTGTAATTTTAAGAATCTTGTTATTGGCCCATTAGACAGTAAGTTAAGGTGAAATGTGGTTTACGCAATGGTAAGTTATTAGTAAGTTATTAGTAAGACATTTTATTTTATATTAATTCTTTCATAAAGCTGTTCACAGGTTTGAAGCATTATTTGGCTTTTGGCTAGAGTTGCTCTTTCTTGCTGGGTATATAGTGTATTGTTTTTTCTTTCAGGGAAATAGGCAATTTGACATTGGTTTGTGAGTGCCTGT
The DNA here is from genome assembly GCF_900747795.2 of Erpetoichthys calabaricus. Taxonomy (NCBI): domain Eukaryota; kingdom Metazoa; phylum Chordata; class Cladistia; order Polypteriformes; family Polypteridae; genus Erpetoichthys; species Erpetoichthys calabaricus. The sequence goes on from NC_041403.2 coordinate 147,715,267, forward strand.
GTCTTATAATGATCAGGGGCCTCATGTATAAACGGTGCGTACGCACAGAAATGTTGCGTACGAACGTTTCCACGCTCATATCGCGATGTATAAAACCTAAACTTGGCGTAAAGCCACGCACATTTCCACGGTAACTCATACCATGGCGTACGCAATTTATCCGCCTGGTTTTGCAGACTGGCGGCACCCAGCGTCAAAGCAGTGCTACTGTTCCTGTGTGGCCACCCTTTCTTTCTTAGATCCACATTCCTGGCGCGGCTTTATAAATACACTGAAATTAACTGCATATTGTTTATTAGTGTAATAGCGTTGTAACTCTCACTGCATCATCTTCTTCTTTCAGCTGCTCCCGTTAAGGGTTGTAACAGCAGATCATCTTTTTCCATATTACTCTCACTGCACCACTCGGAGTATTTATATCACTGTATCTGAGTGGGAAATTACAGCAGCAGCTGATCGGAAAGAGAATTATCAGTACACAGCATGAAGCAGACGCTGCCTGAGCCACAGCAAAACGCTTTAGAGACTTCCCTGTAAGGACTACGCGGTTTAGAAACAGTTTCATCCCAAGAACTATAAACGCACTAAATCAGTCCATCAAGTGCTCCTTGTTGAACTGTTTGTACTTATAAGTACAATCACCTCACTGTCAACTTGGGATACAGTTATAATATTGCACAACCTGCGCCACTTTATAAAGCGCGTATTTACATATGATGACTGTATTCATTTTTAAGATGAAATGCAGCAAAATATGTTGATTATATTCTACAGATAAAACTTTTACTTCATTTAAATAATCTGTATTGTTAATAATTAAACATGTGAGGACACGGTACCGCAGCGCTACCTAGTTCAGTAATTGTTCCTGCATTGCATTGTATTCTTGCTGGTGCTGACGCGACACTGGAACGATAGACGGATATAATAATTAAACACATACTACGAAGATATTTCAATGTTTCTTAAAAGTTTTGAAGAATCGCGTTCTAAGCTTACAGATGGCTTCACGTCTATTACATAGCTGATTGTGTGGCGCTTGGGTTTTTGGAGAAAGAAAAGTAAGGACAGGAATTGGAGGTTAGTACGTTTGAAAGAGGCAGTGTGATAAATTATTTCATTGAAGGTCGCGCATGGCGCAGCAAGCCTCTTGCGTGAGACATGAACAAGCACTGCGCCACCGTGTTCCCATGTTTAATAACATGCTTTCATTCCTATCATCATGAAAAAGATATCACGTATACATCTCAGTATTTTAATTATTCAGAGAGCTGTAATTTCACGAATGTAATGGATTATGTGTCCTGTCGGAGAAAGAGAAAGCCCGTTTAAAAAGCAGGTAGTGATTCACACACACAGAGCACATAGAAGATCAAATACAGAACAAAGCATTTAACATGCCAGTTTAGTTACAATGGGATTTGAGAAACTAGTAAATTAAACGATTTTAAGATGAAGTTTATGATGTTCTACTTTAATGGCAAAATAAACTACGTGATTAAAGTGGAAATTTCGAGATTAAAGTTGACATTTCGTGCTTTTTTTCCCCACTGTGTGCCTTTTTTTTTTGTCTGTACCCAATAAGCTTTCATATGACACTCAGACGGTGGGCTACGACTCGCCTTTTCACGGTGACTTTGATATGTGATTTCTTTTTTATTTCGGGCACTGTGCGACTTTGTGAACTTGAGCCTTCGAGTTTCTCCGACACTCTGTCACTCGATCAACTTCCTTTTGTTGATTATACCACTGTTTAAACCAACAAATAGTACGTTTTTCCTTTGCCTCCACTTGGTATTCGCTGAAATTCTTATATTTTCTCCTGTGCTTTTCCCATTGTCTTTTCTCAGAAGGCTATTTATATCGATTTGCATATTCAAAGAGGCATAATTCTGGGAGGAGTTGGGGCGGGACAGAAGGCGCGTGCACGTGTGTTATTTTTCACGCTGATCGGGATTTATGTAGTGGAAGAACGTGAAAGTTTGCATACGTACAGATTCCTGCATCTGGATTTTTCTGTGGGTACGCACATTCCCGCTTTTGTGCTTACGCCATGTTAGAGTGTGAGTTCTACGCACGCCGTTATACATGAGGCACCAGGTGTTTTATTAAAATGTTGCTGCTGTTGCAGCTGATTAAGGATCCCTTGTGAACCTAAAAAAGACACTTTATGGTTAAAGTATGGTTTTTCATTATGTATACAGTCTCGATGAATACATATATTATTACGCTTAATGTATTTGGCTTGTTTAGGTACTCACAAATTAAGCAACTTTTTCAGGGTTACAATTTAGTAGTTTGTATTGAGATACAAATCTTGTAGATTCTAGTTTTTAGAGCTTATCTGATAGAACACAATACCATCCAGTGAGAAAGTTTACTACAGTCTTCTGTGTGCAGATATTCTATTGCAAGATGTTACTGGAGTAGAATCATAATTTTTTAAATAGTTATCTTCTTTGTTAAGAAAATTTTAGTAATTATCATAATTGTTTTTTAACACTTTTCTGTTACAGCATTAGAGCAACAATGTGATGAGCATCGTAAAAGAGCCAAAGAACTGAAGCACAAATCTCAACATCTAAATAACGTGTTGATGAACCTTGCACCAGTATCTACTCCTTCTGCTCCGAAACGACCAAGATTGACACGTGCAACATCAGGACCTGCATCTGTGGCGACTCATGTTTCCACTCAGCCAGCTCAAATTACTTTAACATCAGGGCTGCCAGTGACTCAACTAGCAAACCTTCCATTAAGTAAAGTGGTATCTGCCATTCAGGCCTCAGGATCCAGCACTGCCTCGCAGCATGCTGCAACCTTCACTGCCACCAATTCTACTCTGGGAGGCTATACAGTGCTGGCTTCGCCAGGCACAGACATTCAGCCAGACGCATCTAATTTGACTGTCCTCAGTACAGCAGCCATCCAAGATGGCAGTACCATTGTGAAGGTAGTGAGCCCTTTTCAATTATTGGCATTACCAGCCTTGGGAGCAACGCTGCAAAACATGGCCACTGCAGGAAGCACTATACTAGCACTGCCAGCAAACAGCATAGACACATCAGTCACAGAAACTGAAGAGTCTACTGTAATTGAAATTAAAGATGAACATGAAGGGAAGTAGCAAGTCTTTCAAGAATATTAAGACTTTGTTCTTCTTAGGAACACCAGTTAAAATCCGGTCCATAAACAGACTTAACTATGTAATATAAAAAAATATAATTTTTTTTTGTTACTGCAAAATACCAAAAGTGTCTCAAGATGGAAGAATGCTTTTTCAATAAATAATACAAAAATGGAAAATAAATAATATCACAAATTGTAAAATTTGAAGGACTAAAGATCTTTCAGGTTCCTAATAAAATACCAGTCAAATATTCACATTACCAGAATTGCTTGCTGATGAAACCTGAAACGGGGATATTTTTTAGTTTACTGATCCTTCCCAAGTGAGTAAAACATGTAAACAAAAATATTTGAAGATCTTTGCATTTAATATTTGAAATTCAGATTTCCATGAGACACCATTTTGTAATAGCTTTCTCAGTGGGTTCTTTTGTATCATGAAACTGAAGTGTTCTGTACTTTACATAGCTAAGAAACTGACTTTTAGCGTTAAAGAAAGTGACACTTTCTGTTAAGAGTGTAATCATTCACCTCAATCAATTTATTTGACTATTTCAACAGTCTAAAAAACATGTCATTGCTAATTTAGAAAGTGCACAGTACTTCAGTTCCATTCATTGTTCAACCTTGTGGTAAAATGAAGAATAAAATGACATTTCTCAAAGTCTGAAATTTCAGATTTAGACTAACATTAAAAAAATTTGACAAGTTTTAAATGGAAAACGTCTGGCAAGATTATGGGTAGTAATGAAGTTTTTTCATCATTCCATAAACCACCAAGTAAATCAAAACAAATGTACAAAATATAAAGTATTGTTTAATGGTGTAAAACAAAAATTGTATTTTTTCATTTTTAGAAAAAGTATTGTTAGCTACAAATTGTGACTTTTGTAAATAACAAAAAAGACATTATCAAAGTAATATAAACTATTTTTTGATAAGAAAACCATTACAGATTAAATATTGTTCAAAAAGATTCTTGCAGTAAACTGCTAAATCCATAGTTCCACCAAAACTTTATTGAACTTGATTAGTCAATTTTGAATTTGGGTCACATAGGGAGTTGGAGTCTGTAATACATAGGTAGTACTTGACACCAATGGTATTAGGACCAACAGTTTTACAGACATCTTCTCAGAAGATATATGTAAGCATGTAGCAGAATCAATTCCAATTTTTAATTGCACATTGTGACTTAGTTTGTTACCATCATGCAACCGTCTTGTTAATTTAAGTGGATTCAGAAGGGGGGGGGGGGGGGTCGGTGGTTACACAAAATATGCTAGAATCTATCCACTTTCTGAATCAACAAATCCAGTACAGGGTCAAAACCTATACTTGTTACATATTTAGAGATGTTGGATGTATCCTTAGAAAAGCAGTTGACATCTTATGAAAACACAGAGTAGATTCAGTCCAACAGTATACCCAATCTGAATTCAGTAATGCACACTAAGTTTATGATCATTTACTCATTTCACTTGCTTAATAGATGCATAACCCAGTTCACCTCCAGAATAAGTAATTTATTTTCCCAGAACCATTTAAACAATTTATATTTTTTTCTTGTATGGTTACAATGTTTTATCTTAAATCTTTGGAAAATCCACAATAGATGACATATAGGGAATTTTTCAGAGTTTCAAATATGAAATGCCTTAAAGGACAATCTTTGGAGCAGTATTTAGCACTGATACCTCATGGCTCCAGATCCCCGAGTTTAAAGTTGTCTATTGAGGTGTATGTTTTCTGTGTGTCTGCATTCATTTTCCACCTACATGCCAAGATGTGCAGACATGGTTAGTTGGTAACTCTAAATTGTCCCAATATGGCTAAAATGTTGTGCATGTTTCGTTCCTCTGATTTACTTCTGCTATATCCAGCGCTGGCTCCTGTCTTATACCTAATGCTGCCAATGTAGTCCTTAAAATTGAGTTGGAAAGGTTTAGTACATGAATAAGCTAGAGTGGTATGTATCATATTCATTTGGATTGTGTGATGTTTAGCTTTCCAGGGAAAAAAAAAACTACATGTGACTCTAAATTGGAAAAAGCATATTTAAAAACATGATGGATACTAGGCTGAACATAATTCACCTTTTATTTTATATCTCCTGATGGGAATAATGTGAATATGATATGTAAATGTATGTGGCACTGATATTAATTTTTCATAGGTTAACTTCTCCATTGCACTTTAGCTTCTAGACAAAGCATTGCACTGGTGAATTAAAAATTAACAATATTTTATCACCTCATTCAGATTATATTTGTAAAATAATTATATGAAGTATTTTGTTTTTTACACCCATTTATCCAACAACAAGATTAAAATTACATTAGAAATACTCATTGTTAGTTTTCAGTACTTTCCCATGTTATCTATGGTACTTAATGTATGGTTTCCTTTTTCATATACTGGTAAATATCCTTTTGTAAAGGTAAATTAAACAAGACATTCTTTTAAATTATTAGAAGAATCTTACAGTTTGATTTTTAAGTACAAGAACAATGATACCATGACTCTTGGTTGTCTGTAAGCAATAATATTCATTGGCTGTAAATGGATGGCACTACTTATTAGAGTTTCATCAAAAATATCTTTGTTTTTTTTGCTCAAGGCAAAGTTCATTTGTCTGAATCCATCATCAATTGCCTAAAGATAGAAGAGATTATTAACTACATTGGTAACATCTCTAATATACAGTACTGTATACAAGTTTAGCTTGGGTTCTATTGTTCAAGTATGCAAGCAGTTGTTCCCCTTACTTTTGTCTTTTGCAAAGTATAAAATGACTATTTGCAAAGCACAGTGGTGTGGTGTGCTTCTGAACATACAATGAGGTACATAATACGTGTAATTTATTCATCATGCATAGACAAGGTTTAACATTTGATTCTAATCAGATTAAACCACCAGTTATTTACTGTATGTGAAATGTATTGTCTCTTTTTGGTTAAATACTGTACATATTCCTATCTAAAAAGCATTTTATATGTTTTCACAAGGCAAATAATGTAAAACAACAACTGAATTCATAATAAAGTGTGAAATGTTTGTATTATCTGAAAATGTCACTTATTTTCAGTAAAAAATAGCAATAATATATAACCAAACCTTTTACTATAATGTTCTTGGAAACGGACAGCAGATTGCTGATTACAGTGAAATAAGGTATGCAAACTTTTCAGTTTACTTAATTTTACTTATTTTTTTAATAATAATGACCGTTACAGTTGATTGTTTCACTGATTTCTTGTCTCATTTTGTTTTTTCTTCTCTCTCCAGTAATAGCAGAGGGTATCACTGCTACTTTGTTCAAGCATCCTTCCTGATCTTGAAATGGAGCATAAGAGTGAATTGGACATCCGCATCATCAAGTATTGAACTTGGCTTCAAACATTTTTGTATTCCACCAAAACCCAAGTTGATAGCCTTCATGGTTGCATCTTGTACAGTTTTTAGGGAAGGCCAGCCAGATGTTCTTAATCACGTAGACTTGGACTGACTTGCCTTTTAGTAAAGACCCCAGAATTTTATTGTCTCAGGAATCTGTCCATAGAAAACCACTGATCCATCCTATCATTCTTATCTTTTTTCTTTCCAGCTTTGCTTCGTGTTCTGTTTTCAACGGCCATGTCTCATTCCCATAGAGCATTCTACTCTTTGCATAGCTTTCTTAAACTTTACCCTTTAATGCCAGGAGTTCTGATGGCATGATTCCTTTACAAGTCAGAATGGGGTCAGCTTCCACAATTTCTTCCATGAACCTCTCACCCTGGCTGACCATGCTGTGATTGCACCTCTGTCTGCATCTCAACGAAGTAACAGAACTTCCCTACTTTCTCTAAAACAACTCAATTGCTGATTAAATCTGCATACCTTTCACAAATCTTCTACAAACAAAAAAATCACGCTACCTTCATGCTACCAGTAACATGACTACATTTTGTTATGCGCCCACTTCCGAAAAAACATGCAGTGGATCGAGTTTCTCCCAACATCTTTTTTGACATGGCTATGCACCGGTCTCTTCCATGCCTTTTGCCTTTTCGTTACCAGCCACCACTATGAGACGTTATGCTTCAGGCCATCTCCCTCTCTCTCTGCCATTTTTCCTTCCCTGAAGAAAGAAGATCACTTTTTTCAGAAGCTACATTAAAAGACCATACAAGAGCAAAGACCAAGATACTTGGGAGTCTAAGTAAGTTGAAGTGATTATTACTCGAGTCATATTATTAGTTTGGCAACTTTCATGTGAACTCTGCTTATTATTTTGGACATATTATCTGTATTACTTAAATAAATGTGTATCTTTCTCACTTGCCTGTTCTGATGGTCTGTCTTGTTGCCTGAGGTCATAGATATAACAGATACACTTACACATGAGGGCTATAGTAGGAGTTTTTGGGTCATTTTGTTAAGGTCTACATAATAAAGATTATAAAGGGAAAAATAGGGTCTCCATAGGACCCTAACATGACAAGAGACAACTGCACTATCCCTGTCACTAACATGAAAGGCAATAAACAGAAAATGGACCCCTGGTTTAACCCCATCCTCAGATTCAACTGACCCCATCTGTTGTCTGTTTATGCTTTTTTTTCATACAATGACATCTCTGTAGACCCGTTCCTCCAGACTTAACTTGCTCAATGTCCGCATCACGATGACTTGTGCCATGCTGTGTAAAGGAAAACCCTTGATTCCTGGCTCAGCGCTGTCTTTGTTCTTCAGGGTCCAGCAGCATGCACATACAAGATTGTATTTATCAAAGTTGCCATAGGAGCGTAACACAAGAGAGAAATCCTATTCTCTTCTCATTGTTATGCTAAAGTTTTTTGGTTTTTTTTAACGTATTTTAGGATTATTATAACTACACAGGCTGCATTTACATATAACTAATAACATACACATCTTAGAGGAATACATGGTAAAGTAAGATAATCTAAACCTTTGGTTATTTGAGAGGTTCATGACACTGCAGAGACTGCAGCCCAGGGGCTGCATTTCAAAAACATGCCAGCTTTCTTGAATGCAGATAAGCAAATACTAGTCTAAAGCACCTTTGTTATATGATAATGATTTGGCACCCTTTCAATTATAAGGGCAGTGCAACTGCACCTTTAGAACAATAATATCTTATTTAAGACAGTTAATAGTCCTTGTCTAAGATGCTAAAATGTTTCTCTTAAACTTGTGAAATGACTTTATAATTTCATTATTCAGCTTCTTTCCCATTTTCAAATACTTTTCCTGCATTTATCTTACAATAAAGATTACATCCATGTTTCTGTTTCAGGCATGAAAATAAAATTAACTGCATATTTCCAACTTCCTCTTGATCCCTGATTATCTCATCTAACACTCTGTCAACAACCTTCATCATCTTCTTTTGTCTGTATGGGTCTGTCACTCATTCAGGTCAAGGACTATCTGCTGCCTTCTCCATTTCCAGCACCACTCCAGCTTCACTAATTTTGGTCTTTTTCAGTGTTACTGCAACCTCCTCTTTCAAAAGCATCCATCTCAGTTCTTCTGTATTGTCCTTGAAGAATATAATTAACCCATTTGTTGTCCTCATTTAGGGACTTCTCCATGTACGTCTTTCAGGTATTGTTAATCCCATTACAGTCAATCGTGATTTTCCCTTCAACATCGCTCTGCACACATCCCAAACGTGTCTGTTACAGGGAAACTATAAATGTACCTTCTAGAGAGTTTGAGTGTGGGTGTATCCTGCAGTGTACTGTGAGCCTGTCTACTGTGGATTTCATTTCTGTTGCTAGGATTGGCTTATAAATAAACAGTGTAGGAGGAGAGCAGGCATCCCGGCCAGGAAGGGGGATGATTTCTTTCCCAGACAGGAGGCCAAAGTTGGAATGACAGACAGATTGGCTGGTAGGACAAAAAAGTTAACTTTGTGCCCAGCTGGTATAATGGATGAACCAGTGAAAGCCGAGAGTCGGCAACTGTTCTATCCCCCATACACCAGGTGACAGTGGTCCTTGTATGGCAGCCCAGTTGGGACACCCACAGGGGTGCTTGGGAGTTGGAATTGCAACCCAATCAGGGTCCCTGAGTGCTGAGAGAGGGTACTGTCAGGGAATGACCTTCCTACTTTCTATATGGCCCAGAAGTGCTTCCAGGAAGACACAGAGTGGCACTGGAAGCATTCCCAGATTGACCTTAGGGAGCCCACTTCCTCGCATCCATGAGTTAGCATCAGGAGGCAGCAGGCAACACTCAACGGAAGGAGAAAGAAGGAAGAACTGCTTTATTGCACATATTTTGTGATTAATCTTTGGAAAGGAGATTGGAAACATGCTGAGGATAAATAAATGTCTTTTATCCTAAAAGTGTGTTGTCTGTCACTGTGTGTTGGTTTTGAGGTCCAGTGACGCCCTCTACTGGTTACAACAGGTTGGGAAAATGAATGAATCACCATTACTTCTAGACTGTTGTTGATTTTTATTTTATCGATTGAATAATACATAAAATTTGGTATAATTACAGACTTGTATTAACAAATGTGAATTTCCCCTTGGGATTAATGAAGCTTATCTAATCTAAACCATATTTCGCAACCAACTACAAATAAGATAAATAAACAAAAAAGTGAAGCACAGGCCCAGCATATTTACTTTATAATTCATTAATGAGTTCTTGACAAGTTCTAAAAAAATAAAATCGCATAATAATATAAAACATCGTTTTCCCAAGGTGGATTGGAATTCTTTCAGTTAATCATCATACTGTAAGTGTTGAAGTAGTGTGGTGTAGGCCATTACAACTGGGTTTTATAGAACATTTGATCCCTTCTGATATTATTGCTGTTAAAGTTTTAGAAGTTATTTTAGATAGAAGGCTATTGGGGTATGAAATTTTGCATATAAGTTGATAAATATTTTATGTCTTTATTTGTAACTTAGACAAAGCAAGTGTTGTATTAGTGTTTCATGATTTCATTTATGAGAACAGCAATGCTTTCACGTGTAAATAATCAACTGCCCTGTGTCTTTAGGACTAACTCAGGATGTGAATGTTATTGCAGAGTTGGGGGGCTGGGGATTGCCTCAAACCAGTTTGGCAAGTGATTGTCTGCAGGACATACTCTCAATGCCAGCAGAAAGACCACCCTAACCCTAGTTGAAAAGCTTCAGCTCAACAAGTGGTCTTGGGTGTAGGTGTGAAAAGGCAGTATGGGGTATGGAGCATCAGATCAGCTTGGCAAGAGTGACTGCGTTTGGACTTCCTAGAGCCTATAAGCCAGTAACTGGGGGATCAGTTGTACTGGAATTCTGTTGGTCTAAATTTGGCTGTTGGGGATTGGTTTGGAATCAGAGCCCATTCTGTACCACAATGCCCTATTTGTGTAAGAATTTGGACAGAGATTCTATAAATTTGGTCTCTTTGCCCCCCTCTCACTCACACTCTCTCTCTCTCTCTCACATACACACCATGTCCATGAAGACAACACATTGAGAAGTACAGCTCAGCAGTCATATTGAGACAGGCATTTGGCATGAAGCACATGAAGCGTGTCTGCCAGCAGCAATCGAACAACTGCTAGGTTAGATGCCTGTGGACTTTTTTTAAATGATGTCTCACTGCCTTGTCACACGGGCGTAGTTAAATCTCTATCTTGCAGGACGTATAACGCTGCTCGCGTTGTGAAGGGGTTTGAGGTGGGGGCTGAACGTATGCTAAGGAGATGCCGTCGGATCATCTGCTGTCTTTCTGCTGCTGCTGTCGCGCTGCCCATTGGTAATTTTAAAGCCTGTACAGCAGCTGTCCTTTTGCCACTTTGCATCTCTGCTGCTCACGTTGTGAAGGGGGGGTGGGTTTAGGGTGGCCAAACTCATGCAAGGAAAATTGGTCGGATCATCTGCTGGCTTGCTGTTGCTGGCAAGCTGAGTGTTTTGCTTGTCGTTGTTTTAAGAGCTAGGAGCACATTAAAGTGTCTCTCGCGGGACATCAAATTGTCTTCCAAGATGATCATGTCTAGTCTCCCTCCAAAGATTTTTTTTATAATGGAAAGATTTGCAGGAATACATTATTTAAAGTTGCAATTTAACTCCTGCTTGTCTTTTTACTCTACCTGATTAACTGACTTATAGATGTAGAAGGGAAGCTGGTGGTAAGTCTATGGGATTTGAGGCATTCTATTAAAGTCTACACAATATAGAATACAAAGAGGGGAAAGATGACTAATATAAAACTACCAAGGCAAAACACTAACCGAGAGAGAAATATTTTTGCCTAAAATGTTTTTTCCAGCAACGCAGGTGCTTGATATCATCACTCAGCGATTGGATCCTTTCCTGAATTTATTGTATACACTTTTAGATGAGATATGTGTTGTGGTGGATTGCCGGCTTCTTACCCCGGCCCTCACCCTCAGGCCGCCAGGAGGAGCTCTCCGGACAGCATAAACGTTCCCCGAATTCCAGCAGGGCCTCTTGGACTTTGTAGTTTCTACACATAGCCCTGCTGGATACCTTGGGGGCCACCAGGAGTCGTTGTAGGGGGGCTTGTGGGCTCTTAACCCGGGAGTACGTCATGGTCACGTAACAGGAAGAAACGACGTGCTCCCGGGTTGAAGAAAAGGACTGTATACCCTGACCCAGAAGGAATAGGGAACTGTGGACTGTTGGACAGGAACACCTCCGGGTCAGGGTATATAAAAGGACTATGGGAAAGCCCAGACATTGAGCTGAGCTGGGAGGTAGGGTGGTGAAGTGTCTGGGCGAGGAGGAAAGAGTTTTGTATTGTTGAGAATTATTATATGAGTAGTGTGGTGTGTAGGGTGCTTGGTGCACAGTATTATTATTTAATAAATAATAATTACACTTTTATCCGGTGTTTGGAGTGGTACCTGAGGGTCCAAGAGGTGGAGCCAAGCCATATCTGCTACAGTGTAAACGATGAGCAGTTTTTTAACTGAATTATGGGGTGTTTGGCATTTATTGAAACCGAAGGTATTTTAAGAATTGCCTACATTCCACTCTTCTTATGAATTTTTAAATGAGAGGTCTCCTCCTTGTTTCTCCCTAAGATCTAATCGTTCTTTATGCAGCTTTCAGGTAACTCAAAATGCTGCTCCAAGAATTATTACAAGAAGTAGAAGGTACAAACACATAACTCCAGTTCTCCAATCCTTACACTGACTCTCAGTTAAATTTCGGTCTAATTTCAAAATCCTTCTTTTAATATATTAAGCCTTAAAAGCCCTGCTTACTTATCTGAACGTATCATTATTTACAATCCTGAATGCACATGAAGATCTCAACATGCCGGCCTACTTGAGATTCCAACCATTAATTAAATCGCAGTGGGACGTTGACCCTTAGTTACAGGGCCCCAAGGCTGTGGAATGATCATCTGCCAATTTAAGAGATGCTTCTTCAGCATCTGCTTTAAATCCAAGCTGATGATTTTCTATTTTACATACCCTGACTAGAGCTGCTGAAGAGCTGCATATACAGCATCTCGGTGTATTTGTCATTTTTATACGTATACGTAATACATTATTTTTCAACCATTACTAACCCGCCTATATTCCGTTTCTTTTCTTGGTATCTTGAATGCTCCACTGCCAGGCTGTTTCCCTGCACATGGAAAAGTCATCTCCGTTAAAGGAGCACTGGAATCATCAGATGGAAAGATTCTCTCATCAGATTGGAAAATTGAATACAAACACCATTATAGAATGACAAGGACAGGGTGGACAGCTAGTTGGCCGAGGTCTTCAGGAATGTGATTGTGTCTGCAATGTTCCATGTTTGAGAAAGTCAAAGTCTTTAACCTTTCATGAAAGAAATAACAAAAGGCAAAAGCTTTTTCCTCCAAATGAAAACTTGTTTATTGATGACTTCAACAAAGAATCAAATCACTTTTTCATGCACTTGATCTATTTGTCAAAGCAAGCAGCACAATCACCTTGAGTTAAGGGCTCTCAGGTTGCTCATTTACCACATCAATGAATTTCATCACACATCTCAAAAAACTTTCCATGCAAAGATACATTAATATTTGTAAACAACAAGAAATCACAAGGCACTAAATCAGGTGAAAAAAATCAAGGATTCACCAAGTTGGACAGCAGATATCTCCAAAGTTTCAATGGTCAGCTTTACAGTGTGTGCCGGCCCATTGTCCTGGCTGTAAAATGACTTGTTCAGAATCAGGCAGGGATAACCTCCACTTCTCTTTACCTCGTACCACTCACCAGAAGTTCCTGTGGGTTAAAGTTTTTAAATAAACTCGGGGGGAAAAAAATAAAGTTGATGTTCAACCAAAGTGAACATGGTGTCAGCTCACTAAGAACTGAAGGCTAAGGAATTTTTCAACACCCCTTGTACAAGTGACTGTAGACCTGTGACGATGCGGGTTCTACTCCATGCTCCCATACAGCTTCTGGGAGCCCTTGAACCCAACACCGTCGGTAATGTCACCAATGAGCTAGGCACAACAAATGAAGCAATGGGATGGTGCAAAAGTGCTTTTATTAAAAACAAAACAAGTGTTCAAACAAATAGTGCAGTGCATCAATTTCTTAAATAAATAAACCAATAAAAACAGAGGTGAAAAGTGGAAGTTAAAATCCAATAGAAAAACTCTATATAAAAAAAATAAATAAAAAAAAAAAAAAATTGAGGTTAAAACAATAGCTAGAAGCAGTCTCTTTAAAAACACAAAGCCTGGTGTCTTCTATTACTGGTGACTCCCCCATTTCTCCCATCCAGGCTATGCACCAGGGAAGTCACGCTACGTGTAGCTGACCTTCTTTGCTCTACTAGTCTGGTGGCCTTCCGATCCCTGGCTCTGGTTCTGCTCACCTAGACCGAGACTTGAGCTCCCCAGCGACCAGGACGCCCACACTGGGGCTTCTATTCCAAATCTCCGACTCCCGCTGCCTTCGCTGTGGCGAGCCAACCTTCTCTAGATTACTCCTGCTCCAAACAAGCTCTCAGCAGGAGTGACCACTACCGTCGGCCCTCAGGTGCCGGCCAAACACCCCTCTCAGGCTCGCCTCTCCCAGCTGCTTGTATACAACGCAAGCCTATGCTTGCTCGCTCTCCTTCTCCTTTTCTCTCACACAGATACAGACTTTCTCCTCGCTGCTTCCTGCCTTCTTCCTTGCAACCTCCATCTTTCTTTTCTCTCTCCTCCTCTACTAGCTGCCTCGCGCTTCTATATATCACGGGGATGTGGATCAGCTGTGGCAATCAGCAGCTCCCGGGAACAATTACAGATGCGGACGACTCTTCACCTGTGCACTTAAGCGAGGATCGCCCGCATCATGAACTTCCCCAGGAACCACTCGGCCACACACACACCACGGCCACACACCGCAAGTGCGGTGATTATTTATTTTAAAAACTGGCCCTTTTGACATGAGCTGTGGACCCGCTATACCACAGGACCCTGCAGAGGTTTTATTTTCTCCTGGGATACCAATGATTGAAATCTTTGCTTTCCTTTCCTCAGTTACTAATTGGCCATAGTTCAGCAATTAATTAATGGATACATATTGTTGTTTTCTGTTTTTGTTAATACGTTTCTACTTGTTTTCTGTTTGTTAAAATAAATCTGTATCATTTTGTATACTAATCCTGGATTTAGTAATGGGAAAAATAGATAGATAGATAGTTAGAGAGATAGATAGATACTTTATTAATCCCAAGGGGAAATTCGCATTCAAATATATACTGAGAATTTGTCATAGTACTCTGCACCAGCACTCAGGGAAGAGCGCTTGCTATACAAAAATTAACTGAATTGAATTGAATCGAATCATTAACAGGGAAGTTCCTTAAGATATTTTTATGTAGTGTGGAGATTCTTTCCAATTCTTCATCCAGTGTCCTGCCCTCTGCCTCAAGTGTCCTGCCTGAGTCGACAGTCGAATAAAACTCCTTTCCACTGACCACGCAAACGCAGAGTTTCCAGTTTGCTTTCTTTACTGAAGCCTGTTGGAATTGGGTAAAACTACAATCGTAAACACAATGATGTGAGAAAACCTTACATATAAACTCAATGGAAGAATTAGGGGAGACTGGGGACGGTTGCAACACTTTTTGCATTCCCCTCATTTACTCAGACTGTTTGGACTACACCAGCCAAATTTGTATACTATAAATTTACATCTGTCTGCTAATTACCCATAGTACTTGTAGTTAATTATATTTTACATATCCTGCACAATATTAATTTGAACTGAAGTCAGATGTTGCAACCGTCCCCAACACATATAAGGGACGGTTGCAACATGTTAAACATATATTAAATTTCAATAATTAACCTTTGCTTTTTCTCTGAACTTGCATAGTACTGTGTAAATCTACAATTATACAATAATATTAAAGTAGATTTTTATTCATATTGAAAGTTCTGTATTTTTATGTCACACGGGATTTTTTAAAAATGCATTTATTGTCCAAACATGGATCTGCTTTAAAACAAGTCAAAAAATATTGAATACAAAGTGAATTTAAAGTCACCCCAACAATTCTACTGGCTCTCAGGATAAATCTGCCAGTTACTAGAACAATTATAATATAATTCTTACTAATTAACAATATTTAAACATACATTTATTGTACAATATTGAGAATATCAAATACAACCCAAATAAAGTTGCACAGATATTCCTAACCAGTGGCTAATCACCCCTCATATAAAGTACCCCACATCTATACTGACTAACAGTAGAAATCTGCCAGTTAGAAGAACAATTTTGGGAACTGGCTTCCAGTGAACCTTTCTACAAACAACAAGAACAAAATAATGCAACTCTTTTAGTCAGATTCACAGTTGTGGGTATGGAGTTACCAAGTGCATTGATTGTACAAGCTAGTGTGACAAGTGTGCCTCTTTCTGCTGAGGTAGCTGCACCAACTTGCCTGTCACCACGTCTTGCCACAACCCTGTCGGGAGTTTGAACAGTTGTTATCCCAGTTTCATCCATGTTCCATATGTTTTGTGACTGAAACTTGTGTTTGTCCAAAACCTGGCTTAAATTGTTAAAAAAATTGTAAACATTTGTTTCATTAAAACTGGTTGCCCTCGAAAGGCTTGTAGCTCGAGGACGTCTTATTGAGAGAGTTGGGTGCCGTTTTAAAAAACCATTAAACCAGTCAACACCAGCCATACAGGCCTCATTCCACTGTGAGGGAAAGTTGCACGTATAGTGAGAGGCGAGTTGAAAATGCAAGCCTACGAACCTGAAATAAAATGTTATAAAATGTAAATAGTTTTTATTATCTTTCACTTTTTACCGATATTACCCTAACCCTCTCACCCTCTTACTCTCTTTATACATTTCTGTTAATTTCTCTTACCTCTTTAGGACTTAACCCATAATATAAGTCTGCTGCCCTTTGTAAATACTGTTTTAGACTCCTCTCTTGGTCTTCTGAGAACACTCTTCTGATGGTCCAGTACACTGCACGTGGTAACTTATCTGATCCCTCACTTGCAAGCTTCTCTCTTTTCTTATGGAATCGAAATAAGGTGGTATGACAGATGGAAAAGTCCTTGGCGACTGCCCTGACTGTCCTGCCCTCATTCCTAATTACGTTTGAAGCTTGTTCCAAAATTTCGAGGGGAACCCCTCTGTTAGTAACTCTTCTTCACTCTTGGCATACTGGAATAAACAGATTATTTCTATTTTTAAATCCATAAACTACAGTTAAGCTGTATAGCAGAATACTTCGGACTTAAACTGAAAAAAATGTGCTGATTCTGAACTAAAAATGTTAAAAAGTAATGATATGTAGTCTATTTTAATATGGCTGGTTGGCTTGGGGACGGTTGTAACAAGTTGTTGCAACCGTCCCTGACCTGCCAGCCATGACAGAACACCATGTGCTAGCTATTCAAAGAGTCAGGGAAACATGCTAACAATACTTTTTAAAAGTCAACAGCACAATGATTTGAACTAGATATGTTTTGATTAATTAAAATAAAAGCTATGGACAGCAAGTCAAAAAAACAACTTGCAAAAAAAATTACTTTCATACCTTCAAAACAGTTATTTTTCAATAAATGCAGCAGCAGATGATGAAACTGTATAGTTTCTCTCTGGTGGAGAGAAGGCCTAACTGAGCATGTACAGTATGAGTATCATCACTCTAGCATGTTTCTAATTGGAGAAATAAGACTTGTTGCAACCGTCCCTTGTTGCAACCGTCCCCAGTCTCCCCTACTTATTCTTTACAAATATATCTGTCTATTATATAAAAAAATCTTTCAACACGAAAAGACCTTTTTGGCACACAAGACACTTTGGAAAAGATTTTTTCAAGTCCTGCGAGATGAGAATATTGCCATGAGATTGTTTCAAGTCTCGCCCTTCTATCAACCATTTTCAAAAAAGACTACGGTACTCTCGCCTTTCAGTCTTATGAATGCTTTTGTCAAACACACTTTCTGCGCTCTCAGCTCTTATAAATTTTTAATGTTTTCCTCATTTTAAGTTCCCAATTAAAGAAGACATATTATGTACAAATCTAATTGAAGAATTTCATCACGAAGGGTTTTCAACAAAAAAAAATGAGTATACAGGCAATCCTAGCACCTAGAAACAAGGAAATCAATCAAATTTATGCCAAAAATGTTAATCGGTAACACGGCAAAATGGTTGAATACGTATCAATAGACTATGCTGAAGCTGTTGGTGATCGTGCGGAAGATGAAAACAACAACTTATAATATGAAGAATATCTACAACCATTAACAACATCCAGTCTTAGAAAGAAAGAGGTATCCAAGAAAGGTAATGTAGTACATCTTCCGCAGATAACATTAGACAACAGAGGAGATCTTGATATGCCATCCGTATTAAAACGTTAACAGTGTCCCATTAGAACAGCTTTTGCAAAGACAATTAGCATAACTCAGAGCCAAACATTCGAAAATGTCACTTTATTTAATAGAGCGAAAGAAACGAAATTCAGTCACGGAGAGTTATACGTCACTTTGATGCAAATGTAACAGTTCAAATGAAGATTAAAATCTGTTTAAATTGTACATCTGTATCCCCATACGCGAGCAGCAGAACCACAAAGAGACTAGCAAGCGAGGCAGGCAGGGGGCAACGCCCCATGGTATAAAAAATACATAACATTCAAATGAATGGCACACATCTGTGCATACTCTGGCAAGAATGTCTGAAAAAGGTACACTCAAAAGTACTTGTTTAATGTAGTGAAAACTCCAATAACAATGGTAAGTTGCTAGACCTTTTTACCTTACAAATACTTCATTAAATAACTTTAAATACTTAACAGATTCACACATATGCATTAACACAAAGAAATACACTTCTATTAAACATTTCCCTGTACCGACAAAGCCTTCAAAAGCCAAACTGAACTGAACATTTAAAGTAAGGAAGTGAGATAAATGTGCTCTCCATTTGTTTCTACACTCTGAGGCTCAGCTTGATGAACTGCATTATTGCCCTAAGTAGCAAATATGCTGAACTTCACCACTAGATGGTGCTAATGTTAATCTTGCCTTATTTCAAATCTTAACCAGGACAGCACATCCAGACTATTTTATCAAGGACAGAGTTATCCTCTCAAGGATGGATATAGGTGAAAGATAAGTACAACTAGGTAGGTTTCTTTTAGCAAAGTTTATCATTTTAAAATAAAATAAATGCAATTTATACTTAAAAATTTGATTTATCTCTCTATATATATATAAAATCCAACGTCTGTCTGTCTGTATCTCTGTTCGCTTTTCAAAAGAGAACTACTTAACGGATTTAGATCTGAGAGTTTTTTCCTATAATTTGCTTGCAAATTCCGATTGATTTTGTAACTTCTCTCATTGCACTAAGTATCATAGATCGCTTGCGGTAGCCATTTACTTGTGCGAATCCAAGAGACATGCAGGGGGGCGGGGCTCTCCTCACTCATGCGCCAGCCTTGGGGCGTTCCTTACCTCTGCTTAGCTAGCGAATGAGAGAACTGCTTAATGGATTTAGATCGGGCTTTTTTCTATAATTTGCTTGAACATTCCAGTTGATTTTGTGACTTCTCTCATTGCGCTAATGATCAAAGTTTGCTTGAAGGAGGGATATATTCGTGGTAATCTGAGACAGAGGCTGCGGGCCGAGGGGAGGGGGAAGTGTGACATCAGGAGTGGGGAGCTGGGCCTGGCCCTCCTCACTGTCCTGTTTCACTACTACGCGGGCCGAGTCGCAGGGAACGGCTAGTCAATTATATGCATAAAAATATGTGAATGGGAGGTTACATTAACAGGTCACAAGTTGCAAATATGTTATCAATATCAAAATTACTGTTTCCATGTATCTAAAAAAACAGTTAAAATTCTAATATGAGCAATATAAAACTGAAGTGTGTAGCTTCATTCATACAGTATATGGCACTTAGATAGATAGATCTTTATTTGTTTCTATCTATCTATCTATCTATCTATCTATCTATCTATCTATCTATCTATCTATCTATCTATCTATCTATCTATCTATCTATCTATCTATCTATCTATCTATCTATCGATGAACATGTGTTTTTTCTCCCACATTCCAAAGACTCTGACTGAGGTGGATTGGTGTGCAAATCTGACCTGATATGCCATTTGTCCCATATAATGACACTGCCTGTCTGTGGATCCAATTTTACTTGTCAAGGGACCACCACGGTTATTTAATGAAATAAGACTGATGCTGTGTGGCATGGTGGCGGAGTGGTAGCTGCTGCCTCACAGTTAGGTTCGCTTCCCGGGTCCTAATGTGTGGAGTTTGCATGTTCTCCCCATGTCTGTGTGGGTTTCCTCCAAGTGCTCCGGTTTCCTCCCACAGTCCAAAGACATGCACGTTAGGTGCATTGGTGATCCTAAATTGTGCCTGGTGTGTGGATGTGTGTGTGTGTGCCCTGCGGTGGGCTGGCACCCTGCCCGGGGTTTGTTTCCTGCTTTGTGCCCTGTGTTGGCTGGGATTGGCTCCAGCAGACCCCTGTGACCCTGTAGTTAGGATATAGCAGGTTGGATAATGGATGGAAGACTGATGCGCACAGCCTTGGCCATTTAGGAGACAGGTTTGAACGCTAAACTCAGGTAAGCAACTTGGCATGGGGGCTATGGAGTAGAGTAGCTATTGAGAGCGTAGAGCCCTGTGGTGAGATGATGTCCATGCAGAGTGAACTGACTTGTTTGACTTTCTTTTTTAATCTGCAGTCAGATTCCTATGGGTGGCAAAACTGGTTGGTCCAGGGCACCAGTTCCTCCAAGCTTGAATCTGATAACGTGGGTAGACACAGACTTCCTGTAAGCATCGTAAGAAAATGGGTAGAAAATTTAGGAGGTAAGTCTCAACATTTCATCTCAACATTTCATCTGAAGTTCGACATGGGAAGCCTTGCTGTCATGTTTTGATGTGGGCTTTTTTTTATTATTATTATTTTTTGATTCATTCATAGTCAGTCAGTCAGTCACGGTCTAACCCACGTATCCCTGAACAGGGCCCTGAGGGTCCGCTGAAGTCCATCTCAGGTAGCATAGGGTGCAAGGCAGAAACAAACCCTGGACTGAGTGCCAGACCATCGCAGGTTAAAATTCATTCCTAGTTCAATCTTTTTTTTTTTTTTTGTACGGCCTATTCATCCTCTTTCATAAAATCCCTGTGTGCATCCAGGTGTCCGTGTGTGGGTGTCTCCTGGTGAAGTGCGCATGCGCAGGGCACGGTGCGACGCGCGATATTACTGTCAGAGAAAGTTACAGGCGTTTTATGGAAATACAAACCAGTATTACTGCGAGAGGAAATTAAAGGTACACAATACAGTGACGCATATTACAGCCACATACAAGCCAGTATTACTGTCAGAGGAGATTAAAGGCATATTACCGACGCGCACGCCTGTATTACCGCCAGAGAAAATTAAAGGTATATTACGGACATACAAGCCAGCGGACGTACAAGACGGTATTACTGTCACAGAAAATTAAAGACACACAATACACGGCAGCAGCCCACGAAGAACGGTCAGCTCAGCAAGTAAACATCAACAAAAGAAAGGCTGAAAGACAAAGAAAAATACGACCAACAAAAAGAATGAGGTCAAAGTCCCTTGCCATTTAATATACAGTAGACTGTTCCTACTAATGTTTATGCACTACTGTTCTAGCGCCCGTTATTGTAACGGGCTAAATGACTAGTTTTCTATAATTTTTTATGTTGGGATTGTGTGCTGTGCACCTAAAAAAGTGAAGTAACTGACAATTGTTATGAATTTAGCCTTTTGACATTTACTTTACTTTCCAAAAGCATTTTGACCATTTCAGAATATCCAGAAACTGTTATTTAGAAGCTTAAACAATGGTTCTTTGTTTATTACATAAATTATAGGGTTCAACGTTATTTATTGTAGAAAAGCACCCCACTTGTAAAAAAATCCACTTTAAAGCTCAGTTTTCAGTACTCTTTGTAATTGCAGGCTTTGCCAGGGGATTGTGGCTTTCCTGTTAGTGCAGCTGTTTCTTCGAAGCATTGTGCAACAGTTTGGCCTTGTGGAGATAAAGAAATGCCAGGTTACTCACAAATAAAAACAACACGCGAGCCTGTGAACATCACATACTTGGTGGGGTGCCACATTTCTATTCATGAACGAAAAAAAAAAAATTAATAATCATCGAAAAGCATTCTCAGAAAATTCTTCCAGTTATCTGTTATGAGGCCTGTACATTGAGGTAAGGGTTACAGGGGCTTGAAACAGGGCTGCCAACATTCAGGAAGGCAAGAAACAACTTGGACGAGGGAGCCACTGCAAATACATCCATACATACTGAAAGTGGATATAGAAAGTATTCAAACTCCCCCATCCCTCACTATCTACACACTTTATTCTGCTATAGATTTGATTTTAAATTTAAAACATGACATTTTTCCCAACAGTATACACTCAATAACCCATAATGGCAAAGTGAAAACATATTTATTTTCAGAAAGGTTATCAAATCTCTTGTGGATGTTAGGGGCCAACAGACAGATACTCTGGACACAAGTTTAAAAGCACTAAGCAGATTTTTAATCTTTTCTTCAATATTGTGCCTTCAAAGCATCACATCCACCAAACACACCACAAATCAATACAATAAATTTCCTCCTCTCCTCCTCCCAGCAGCTCTGTCACACTCCCTCCCAACTCCGGCTCGCTTGCTGGGTCTCCATCAGTCCTTTATATAGTCCTTGACCCGGAAGTGCTTCTCCTGTTCTGTTCACGTGACTTGTCAGCACTTCCGGGTCAAATGGAGGATCACATTTTCTTCAGCCCGGAAGTACATCTGTCCTTCTGTCCCCATGACTTGGGAGTATTGGGCTATATTGGAAACCGAAATCCCCTTGTCTTTTGACAGCTTCTCCTGGTAGGCACCCACGGCACCCAGCAGGGCTGTGTATCCGAACTCCATGTCCCATCCTGCCCTGCGGGAATCTGGGGTACCTCTCCACTCCATGGAAGCTTCCATCCAGCATCTTGGGGGAAACAGTGTCGGCAAGTCGCTGCCTTCCCCCATCCTTCCATCCCAGGGGCATCCCGGCCGGGTTGAGCTGCCGGCCGTCCATCACACTCTCTATTATAAAAGAAAATCTTGACACGAGACTATTGGCAAGAGACTTTTTCAAGTCCCGCAAGACGAGACTATTGCCAAGAGATTTTTTCAGGTTCCATCCTCCTCTCAACCATATTCAACCACGCCCACGGTCCTGTCATCTCTCATTTGTGTGAATGATTTTAGTCAGAAACAGTTTCTGCACTCTCAGCTCTTAGAAATTTTTACATTCTCCTCACTTTAAGTTCCCAATAAAAGAAGACTTATTATGTCCAAATCTTATTGAAGAATTTCATCCTGAAGGGTTATCAACAGAAGAAATGAGTACACGGGCAATCCTAGCACCGAGAAACGATGAAGTCAAACAAATTAATGTGAAAATTGTCAATCGGTTACACAGCAAATTGGTTAAATTTGTATCTACAGTAATCCCTCGCTATATCGCGCTTCGCCTTTCGTGGCTTCACTCCATCGCGGATTTTATATGTAAGCATATTTAAATATAGATTTTTCGCTGCTTCGCGGGTTTCTGTGGACAATGGGTCTTTTAATTTCTGGTACATGCTTCCTCAGTTGGTTTGCCCAGTTGATTTCATACAAGGGACGCTATTGGCAGATGGCTGAGAAGCTACCCAGCTTACTTTTCTCTTTCTCTTGCGCTGACTTTCTGTGATCCTGACGCTCGTCTAAAAATGCTGAAAGATTATCTTCACGTTGCTATCTTTTGTGCAGCTGCACGGTGCTTCGCATACTTAAAAGTTCGAAGGGCACGTATTGATTTTTGCTTGAAAAACAAACTCTGTCTCTCTCTCTCTCTCCCTGCTCCTGACGGAGGGGGTGTGAGCTGCCGCCTTCAACAGCTTTGTGCCGTGGTGCTTCGCATACTTAAGCCAAACAGCCCTATTGATTTGTTTGCCAGAGATTGTTTTCTCTATCTATGTGACATTCTGTGCTCCTGACACGCACTCCTTTGAAGAGGAAGATATGTTTGCATTCTTTTAATTGTGAGACAGGACTGTCATCTCTGTCTTGTCATGGAGCACAGTTTAAACTTTTGAAAAAGAGACAAATGTTTGTTTGCAGTGTTTGAATAACGTTCCTGTCTCTCTACAACCTCCTGTGTTTCTGCGCAAATCTGTGACCCAAGCATGCCAATATAAAAATAACCATATAAACATATGGTTTCTACTTCGCGGATTTTCTTATTTCGCGGGTGGCTCTGGAACGCAACCCCCGCGATGGAGGAGGGATTACTGTATAGACTATGCTGCTGAACAATTCTGACATGTAAAATTTTAACTGGTGACAAGAAAGGTAATGTAGTACATTGTGATATATGGCCGACAGTTTATCCCGGCCAATACCCTCAAGCCGCCAGATGGAGCCCTCCCTGCAACGTGGAGGTGCCCCGAATTCCAGCAGGGCATCATGGACCTTGGAGTTTTTTTTCACAGCCTTGCTGGATACAGTGGGGGCAGCCAGGGGACGCTGCAGGGAGGAACAGGGAATTGTATTTTCCATATAGCCCAGAAGTACTTCCCCGTCACGGGGACGGAAGAAATGACGTACTTCCGTGCTGAAGAAAAAGAAGAGATTTTGATCTGACCCAGACGTGCTAGGAAGTCACATGGACTGAGGGATAGAAGCACTTCCGGGTCAAGGAGTTTAAATGGACTATGGGAGATCCCAGCAGTGAGCCAAGTTGGGAGGAAGGGTGACTGAGCTGCCGGGAGTTGGAGGATTAGGAATTGTGTTATTGATTATTGATTATTATCGAATATTGTGGAGTGTATGTGCTTTGTGCACATTATTATTATAATAAAATAACATTATTGGACTTTTACCTGGTGTCAGAACGTGTTGTCTGAGGGTTCAAGGGGACGACAGCGCCCCCTATCTGTCACAACATCTACAGGGGTAACATTAGACACCAAAGGAGATCTTGATACGCCATTCATATTAAAACATTTACAGTTTCCTGTTAGAATAGCCTTTGCTATGACCATTAACAAATCACAGGGACAAACATTCGAAAAAGTCGGTTTATTTATTAAAGAGAAAGAAACGATATTCTCTCACGGGCAGATATACTTCGCGTCGTCACAATGTAACTCCAAACATTGAATCAAAATTCAATGCGATATTGAAATTTAATTCAAAAAATGATTTTACTGAAGTTTTATAGTAAAAGTGTAACTTTAAAAAGTATTTGCATTTTAATTTCAAAGCCAAACAGAACGAAAATGTAATGAAACATAATTTTCTTTCAATTTATTACGTTTTACTATTTTTTACTATGGTTAATTACTCACTGTAATGTAAAATAGTCAGGTCTATTATGCATATGTAACAATTCCCATGAAAATAGCAATCTGTTTAAATTGTACATCCGCTTCCCCATACGTGAGCAGCAGAACTGCATAGTGGTTAGTGTGTAGCGCCCGCCCGGGGGTTGGCAAGCGAAGCGAGAGAGCCCCCGGGTTATTAAAAGTCCAAAACTGAAATCTCTTATTCGTGTAAGTATTCAGAGTGCTAATTCAGTACTTTATAGAGTCCCTTG
The DNA here is from genome assembly GCF_900747795.2 of Erpetoichthys calabaricus. Taxonomy (NCBI): domain Eukaryota; kingdom Metazoa; phylum Chordata; class Cladistia; order Polypteriformes; family Polypteridae; genus Erpetoichthys; species Erpetoichthys calabaricus. The sequence goes on from NC_041403.2 coordinate 147,740,540, forward strand.
TGGCAGCAATTACAGAGTGTCTATAGGCTTTGCACACTGGGATTTAAGTAGTTTATCCAATTCTTCATTTGCAGGTCCTCTCAAGCTCCGTTAGATTGGATGGGAAGTGCCTGTAAGCTGCCATCTTCAGGTCTCTCCACTCATGTTCAATGGATTTTAAGTCTGGGCTGTGGCTGGGCCACTCAAGAACACTCAGAGACTTGTTCCAAAGACACTTCAGTTTTCTCTTGGCTGAATGTTTTAGTTCATTGTCATACTGAAAGGTGAACTGTTGCCCCAGTCTGAGGTGGTGATTATGCTGTAGCAGGTTTTCTTTGACGTCCTCTCTGTATTTGACTGCATTCACTTTTCCACCAATTCTGACCAGTCTCCCTGCCCCTGCTTCTGAAACGCACCCCCATAGCGTGATATTGGCACCACCATACTTCACTTTTGGGATGGTATTAGGCAGGTGATGAGCAGTGGATGGTTATTACCAGACATAGTGCTAGGAGTTCTGCACAAACAGTTCAAATTTTCTCTCATCACACGAGAGAATCCTTTTCCTCAGGCTCTCAGAGTCCATTAAACTATATGCATCTTACTATGACGATGCGGGTTCCGCTCCATGCTCCCATCTTGCTTCTGGGAGCCCTTGAACCTGACATTGTCGGAAATGTCACCAATGAGCTAGGCAGTGAGGCACAACAAAGCAAGGTGATGGTGCAAAAAGTGCAAAAGTACTTTTATTTAAAATCAACAAAATCAAAACAAACTGTCCAAATTCAATAAAGTGCAGTGTATCAAAAGTCTTCAAATAAATAATCCATAAAAACAAGGTGAAATCGTGGTGGTTAAAATCCATTAGAAAAAATCCTTTAAAAACAACGAGGTTAAAACAATGGCTGGAAGCAGTCTTTTTAAAAACACAACCCGGTGCCTTTCTTCTACTGGTGACTCCCCTGTTTCTCCCGTCCAGGCTATGCACCAGGGGAGCCACCCTACCTGCAGCTAACCTTTTCTCTACTTTCTCCTGCTGGTCTGTTCACCTTGCCGATCCCTGGCTCCGATGGGCTTCACCAGACCGTGACATGGGCTTCCACAAACAACCAGGGCACTCACGCTTGGGATGTTCATTTCCCAAGTCCCGACTCCTACTGCCTTCGCTGGCCTTATGTGGTGAGCCATCCTCCTTCCGGTCACTCCCACTCTTCAAAATTTTCAGCGGGAGCGACCACTACCAACTGCTCATGGGGTGCCGGCCAAACATCCCACACTGTCCAGCTGCCCGCGGACCTGTGCTCGCTCGCTCACTCACTCCCGCTCTCTTGCACCGGCTATCCTCTCCCTGCTTCCTGCCTTCTTCTCCTGCAACCTCCGTTCATCTTTTCCTTCCTTTTTTTCTCCCCTGCTAGTCGCTTCACGCTTCTGTTTATCATGAGGACGTGGATCAGGTGTGGCAATCAGAGATCATTACCTTAAACACTATCTATCTATCTATCTATCTATCTATCTATCTATCTATCTATCTATCTATCTATCTATCTATCTATCTATCTATCTATCTATCTATCTATCTATCTATCTATCTATCTATCTATAATCAACCCGAAGGACCAGGCAGGAGGAAGCTTGTCCATAGCATCTTTTATTTCTCATCAGGAAGAGGAATGCAATTCATCACAGCAGCCTTCAATTGAATGGTAACAAAGTAAAGCCAGAGAACTATAGTTATAGATAACTGAATTTACTTAACAGTGCTGAATTAATGCTTACTCTGATTGGTTCACTAACTTGCATTCATTCTTATTGGCTGAAAGACACAAGGTGTTTTAACAGAGAGCATTAACCAGCTTACATACCCCAAAATAAAAGTCTCATTTCTACTACATTCTTGGTCTTTACAATACTTTTCAATACTTCTTGAGTTCCTGTATGTGTGGCATCCGTCAAGTCTCACTGAATACATGATAGTCAGCCAGCTTCTTGAACCATCCCCTAGAACCTTCTTGTTATTTGTTGTTCACATGACCTTTATCTGGAGGAGTTCACTTTTGAGAATGAATTACGTTGTGATTTTCCCCAAGCTGCATAAATGGCACTAATGAAGTCATTTTGTAGTTTCCTTGGAAATCATGATGACATTTTGTAGTTTTCTGCTGCCAAGGCTAAGGCTTCACCACAAAGACAATAATAACAATAATAATGTCCAAAGCAGTAGGAAAGGAAGACGAAGAAGAAAAGCATAATCAGGTAAAATATTGTGCTAAGCTCCCTGTAATTGTTACCACTTTTTACATTTACTTGTTTAGCCAAGATGACTTAAAACATTTTTGATAGAATTGGTTCCATTTCTTTGGGTTTTCCAATTTGAGTACAGGCAGGTCAGGTGAATCGCTTATGGTCACACAGTGGTGTCAATAGTGGGATTTGAGCACACAGCCTCAGCGTTTGAAGTCCAACGCCTTAACCGATACATCACACTGCCTAGAAGACGAATGATAACAAGCATTGAGATAGAAGACTCGAGATACACTCATTGAATGAGCGTAAAGTCTCATAACGGGCAGGTTTACTTAACGATGAATAATCCAAAGCTGTACATTTAGAAGGCAACAGAAAATGCCTCACAATGTTATACAGTGGTGTGAAAAACTATTTGCCCCCTTCCTGATTTCTTATTCTTTTGTATGTTTGTCACACAAAATGTTTCTGATTATCAAACACATTTAACCATTAGTCAAATATAACACAAGTAAACACAAAATGCAGTTTGTAAATGGTGGTTTTTATTATTTAGGGAGAAAAAAAAAATCCAAACCTACATGGCCCTGTGTGAAAAAGTAATTGCCCCCTGAACCTAATAACTGGTTGGGCCACCCTTAGCAGCAATAACTGCAATCAAGCGTTTGCGATAACTTGCAATGAGTCTATTACAGCGCTCTGGAGGAATTTTGGCCCACTCATCTTTGCAAAATTGTTGTAATTCAGCTTTATTTGAGGGTTTTCTAGCATGAACCGCCTTTTTAAGGTCATGCCATAGCATCTCAATTGGATTCAGGTCAGGAATTTGACTAGGCCACTCCAAAGTCTTCATTTTGTTTTTCTTCAGCCATTCAGAGGTGGATTTGCTGGTGTGTTTTGGGTCATTGTCCTGTTGCAGCACCCAAGATCGCTTCAGCTTGAGTTGACGAACAGATGGCCGGACATTCTCCTTCAGGATTTTTTGGTAGACAGTAGAATTCATGGTTCCATCTATCACAGCAAGCCTTCCAGGTCCTGAAGCAGCAAAACAACCCCAGACCATCACACTACCACCACCATATTTTACTGTTGGTATGATGTTCTTTTTCTGAAATGCTGTGTTCCTTTTACGCCAGATGTAACGGGACATTTGCCTTCCAAAAAGTTCAACTTTTGACTCATCAGTCCACAAGGTATTTTCCCAAAAGTCTTGGCAATCATTGAGATGTTTCTTAGCAAAATTGAGACGAGCCCTAATGTTCTTTTTGCTTAACAGTGGTTTGCGTCTTGGAAATCTGCCATGCAGGCCGTTTTTGCCCAGTCTCTTTCTTATGGTGGAGTCGTGAACACTGACCTTAATTGAGGCAAGTGAGGCCTGCAGTTCTTTAGACGTTGTCCTGGGGTCTTTTGTGACCTCTCGGATGAGTCGTCTCTGCGCTCTTGGGGTAATTTTGGTCGGCCGGTCACTCCTGGGAAGGTTCACCACTGTTCCATGTTTTTGCCATTTATGGATAATGGCTCTCACTGTGGTTCGCTGGAGTCCCAAAGCTTTAGAAATGGCTTTATAACCTTTACCAGACTGATAGATCTCAATTACTTCTGTTCTCATTTGTTCCTGAATTTCTTTGGATCTTGGCATGATGTCTATCTTTTGAGGTGCTTTTGGTCTACTTCTCTGTGTCAGGAAGCTCCTATTTAAGTGATTTCTTGATTGAAACAGGTGTGGCAGTAATCAGGCCTGGGGGTGGCTACGGAAATTGAACTCAGGTGTGATACATCACAGTTAGGTTATTTTTTAACAAGGGGGCAATTACTTTTTCACACAGGGCCATGTAGGTTTGGATTTTTTTTCTCCCTAAATAATAAAAACCATCATTTAAAAACTGCATTTTGTGTTTACTTGTGTTATATTTGACTAATGGTTAAATGTGTTTGATGATCAGAAACATTTTGTGTGACAAACATGCAAAAGAATAAGAAATCAGGAAGGGGGCAAATAGTTTTTCACACCACTGTAGTTACTGAAACTAGCCTCAATTATTCCTGTGCTGTTTCTGAAGTGATGTCTACTCTTCCAGTGTTCCTGATCGTCTTGCAGAGTAGCATGACATGTTTCTCTCCGTGATCCCCCTTCATCTTCTGCAAGGCTCTATTTATCCAATGCTCTAGGAGTCAGTGTCTGCTTTCTTGAACCTTCCAATGCTTGTAAACTGTAACACAAATGTTCCAGGGGTTCATGGAATGTAGAGATCAGTATACCTGTGTGACATTTCATTATCGATCACCCATCCAGACCCACCTGTCTCAATGGTGATATGCTGGCTACTGCAATACAGTCTGCATCCATAGACCACCTCTCTGTTGATACTGTGATGTTGCATGCAATTCATAGATGTTGGCTCATCCACATTTGGTGCAATGAACTTTATGCGTGTCATGCCAATCACACCAGCAGCTCCATAAAAACCTTCCATTTGCATGAGTGCAGCTTGGAGATGTGGCAAAATGTAGAAATCTGTGAATCACAAGTTCATAGCAAAAGTGGGATGAGATGTATTTTAATAATAATAAAAATAATTTTTTACATTTATATAGCACTTTTCTCACTACTCCAAGCACTTTACATAGCGAATGGGCAGCCACTTCAACCACCACTAATGTGCAGTACCCACCTGGATGATGTGACGCCAGCAATTTTTGCGCAAGTACGCTCACCACACAAGTGCTGAGATATACAGTGCATCCGGAAAGTATTCACAGCGCATCACTTTTTCCACATTTTGTTATGTTACAGCCTTATTCCAAGATGGATTAAATTCATTTTTTTTCCTCAGAATTCTACACACAACACCCCATAATGATAACGTGAAAAAAGCTTACTTGAGATTTTTGCAAATTTATTAAAAATAAAAAAATTTAGAAAGCACATGTACATAAGTATTCACAGCCTTTGCCATGAAGCTCAAAATTGAGCTCAGGTGCATCCTGTTTCCCCTGATCATCCTTGAGATGTTTCTGCAGCTTAACTGGAGTCCACCTGTGGTAAATTCAGTTGATTGGACATGATTTGGAAAGGCACACACCGGTCTATATAAGGTCCCACAGTTGACAGTTCATGTCAGAGCACAAACCAAGCATGAAGTCAAAGGAATTGTCTGTAGACCTCCGAGACAGGATTGTCTTGAGGCACAAATCTGGGGAAGGTTACAGAAAAATTTCTGCTACTTTGAAGATCCCAATGAGCACAGTGGCCTCCATCATCTGTAAGTGGAAAAAGTTCGAAACCACCAGGACTCTTCCTAGAGCTGGCCAGCCATCTAAACTGAGCGATCGGGGGAGAAGGGCCTTAGTCAGGGAGGTGACCAAGAACCCGATGGTCACTCTGTCAGAGCTCCAGAGGTCCTCTGTGGAGGGAGGAGAACCTTCCAGAAAGACAACCATCTCTGCAGCAATCCACCAATCAGGCCTGTATGGTAGAGTGGCCAGACGGAAGCCACTCCTTAGTAAAAGTCACATGGCAGCCTGCCTGGAGTTTGCCAAAAGGCACCTGAAGGACTCTCAGACCATGAGAAAGAAAATTCTCTGCTCTGATGAGACAAAGATTGAACTCTTTGGTGTAAATGCCAGGCGTCACGTTTGGAGGAAACCAGGCACCGCTCATCACCAGGCCGATACCATCCCTACAGTGAAGCATGGTGGTGGCAGCATCATGCTGTGGGGATGTTTTTCAGCGGCAGGGACTGGGAGACTAGTCAGGATAAAGGGAAAGATGACTACAGCAATGTACAGAGACATCCTGGATGAAAACCTGCTCCAGAGCGCTCTTGACCTCAGACTGGGGCGACGGTTCATCTTTCAGCAGGACAACGACCCTAAGCACACAGCCAAGATATCAAAGGAGTGGCTTCAGGACAACTCTGTGAATGTCCTTGAGTGGCCCAGCCAGAGCCCAGACTTGAATCCGATTGAACATCTCTGGAGAGATCTTAAAATGGCTGTGCACCGACGCTTCCCATCCAACCTGATGGAGCTTGAGAGGTGCTGCAAAGAGGAATGGGCGAAACTGGCCAAGGATAGGTGTGCCAAGCTTGTGGCATCATATTCAAAAAGACTTGAGGCTGTAATTGCTGCCAAAGGTGCATCGACAAAGTATTGAGCAAAGGCTGTGAATACTTATGTACATGGGATTTCTCAGTTTTTTTATTTTTAATAAATTTGCAAAAACCTCAAGTAAACTTTTTTCATGTTGTCATTATGGGGTGTTGTGTGTAGAATTCTGAGGAAAAAAATGAATTTAATCCATTTTGGAATAAGGCTGTAACATAACAAAATGTGGAAAAAGTGATGCGCTGTGAATACTTTCCGGATGCACTGTAGTTAGCCAATTAGAGACGGGGAAGGATTAAGGGGCCAGAATGATTTGACTATGGACAGCAATTTAGCCAGGACATCGGGATACAACCTACTCCTTAAGACAGATGCCTGGGAATCTTTAATAACCACAGAGAGTCAGGACCTCGTTTATACGTTTCATGCAAAAGATGGCTCCATCTTTACAGCACAGTGTACCCCATCACTGCCCTGGGGCACTGGGATCCACATTCAGACCACTGGGTGAGCACCCCCTACTGGACTCGCCAACAACTGAATGGCGAGTTACTGTGTGCTGAAAACATGAGCTTTTCTCTTTACTACATGTTTTTTTTTTTTTTTATTTCATACATATGGTGAGGCCGATTTGTGAGCATCGTCTACCTTTTCACATTAAAGGTATGGCAGTCATGTGATGAAATGGATGTGTCCTACATGGAAGAGCGACCAGGATGATGCCTTCACTCAGCCATTTAGAACCTTTGGTTTTGTGTGCTTCTTCACTCAATGTTTTTAGAACTTGACTTCATTCGTTTTTTTTTTTTTACTGTGTCTTCAATTTCCTTTCTGGATTTGTCATGCTGTGTGTTTTCTGATGACTTCCCTAGTTTGCATTACTTTTATCTTGGATTTTTGACCTTGTGCCCATTTAATATCGATGCCTTTTCTACTGATTTCACAATGTCACCCGTCCTTTATATTCTGTTTATGTGCTAAAGGAATTTTCAGGAAACCACTTGTGGTGTCTCACTTTCTCACTTCATTGAAATTCTGCTCAGTGTTTTGGGAGAAATGGGAGGTGGCTGTTGATTTGTTAATTGAGCCATGAAGATAGCAGTTTAAGATTCATTGGCCTCATTAGACTATGGAGCCTTCGTCCAGTTTGACTGCAGTGTTCCCCCATTTGTCTTCTGGCAAAATCTTCCTGTAATGTCGTGTGTGCTTTTACTCTTTGCCACTCTACCACAAACCTGTGACTGGTGAAGGACTTGGGCAACAGTTGTTGTCCATTCTACAGTACAGTATCTATCTATCTATCTATCTATCTATCTATCTATCTATCTATCTATCTATCTATCTATCTATCTATCTATCTATCTATCTATCTACAGTGGTGTGAAAAACTATTTGCCCCCTTCCTGATTTCTTATTCTTTTGCATGTTTGTCACACAAAATGTTTCTGATCATCAAACACATTTAACCATTAGTCAAATATAACACAAGTAAACACAAAATGCAGTTTGTAAATGGTGGTTTTTATTATTTAGGGAGAAAAAAAAATCCAAACCTACATGGCCCTGTGTGAAAAAGTAATTGCCCCCTGAACCTAATAACTGGTTGGGCCACCCTTAGCAGCAATAACTGCAATCAAGCGTTTGCGATAACTTGCAATGAGTCTTTTACAGCGCTCTGGAGGAATTTTGGCCCACTCATCTTTGCAAAATTGTTGTAATTCAGCTTTATTTGAGGGTTTTCTAGCATGAACCACCTTTTTAAGGTCATGCCATAGCATCTCAATTGGATTCAGGTCAGGACTTTGACTAGGCCACTCCAAAGTCTTGATTTTGTTTTTCTTCAGCCATTCAGAGGTGAATTTGCTGGTGTGTTTTGGGTCATTGTCCTGTTGCAGCACCCAAGATCGCTTCAGCTTGAGTTGACGAACAGATGGCCGGACATTCTCCTTCAGGATTTTTTGGTAGACAGTAGAATTCATGGTTCCATCTATCACAGCAAGCCTTCCAGGTCCTGAAGCAGCAAAACAACCCCAGACCATCACACTACCACCACCATATTTTACTGTTGGTATGATGTTCTTTTTCTGAAATGCTGTGTTCCTTTTACGCCAGATGTAACGGGATATTTGCCTTCCAAAAAGTTCAACTTTTGACTCATCAGTCCACAAGGTATTTTCCCAAAAGTCTTGGCAATCATTGAGATGTTTCTTAGCAAAATTGAGACGAGCCCTAATGTTCTTTTTGCTTAACAGTGGTTTGCGTCTTGGAAATCTGCCATGCAGGCCGCTTTTGCCCAGTCTCTTTCTTATGGTGGTGTCGTGAACACTGACCTTAATTGAGGCAAGTGAGGCCTGCAGTTCTTTAGACGTTGTCCTGGGGTCTTTTGTGACCTCTCGGATGAGTCATCTCTGCGCTCTTGGGGTAATTTTGGTCGGCCGGCCACTCCTGGGAAGGTTCACCACTGTTCCATGTTTTTGCCATTTGTGGATAATGGCTCTCACTGTGGTTTGGAGTCCCAAAGCTTTAGAAATGGCTTTATAACCTTTACCAGACTGATAGATCTCAATTACTTCTGTTCTCATTTGTTCCTGAATTTCTTTGGATCTTGGCATGATGTCTAGCTTTTGAGGTGCTTTTGGTCTACTTCTCTGTGTCAGGCAGCTCCTATTTAAGTGATTTCTTGATTGAAACAGGTGTGGCAGTAATCAGGCCTGGGGGTGGCTACGGAAATTGAACTCAGGTGTGATACACCACAGTTAGGTTATTTTTTAACAAGGGGGCAATTACTTTTTCACACAGGGCCATGTAGGTTTGGATTTTGTTTCTCCCTAAATAATAAACACCATCATTTAAAAACTGCATTTTGTGTTTACTTGTGTTATATTTGACTAATGGTTAAATGTGTTTGATGATCAGAAACATTTTGTGTGACAAACATGCAAAAGAATAAGAAATCAGGAAGGGGGCAAATAGTTTTTCACACCACTCTATCTATCTATCTATCTATCTATCTATCTATCTATCTATCTATCTATCTATCTATCTATCTATCTATCTATCTATCTTTTAGCAGTTCTGAAGGCTTTTGGCTTTGGACCTTCGTTCATTAGGCACATTGGACTTTTATATCATAACGTCTTTAGTGTCGTGAAACTGAATGGAGCATTAACAGCCCCTTTCCAAGTAACCAGAGGGATACGTCAGGGCTGCTTTATGTCCGGTATGCTCTTCTCGCTGTCCATCGAGCCACTACTGCAGCAGCTTCGCATCCACCTTCAAGGTCTGAACATCCCTCAGTGCCCGAACTTAAACCTTAAGGTGGTCGCGTATACAGATGATTTGTCAGTGTTTATCTGTCATCCTAGAGACATCACGGCACTGAAATATTGCCTGGATAAATTTGAGAAACTGTCATCTGCTAAGATTAATTGGGACAAAAGCAATGCTTTTTTAATTGGCAACTGGAGGAATGGGGACCCGCCAGACCTGCCTGGTGGTCTTCAGTGGAATAGAAGAGTCTTCAGATACCTGGGGGTGTTTTTGGGACAGGGAGGTTTCGCTGAAGAAAACTGGGCAGACTGGGTAGAAAAAGTTCAAGCCAGGCTGAACAAATGGAAATACCTTCAAAAGGAGATCTCCTGTCGTGGCAGGGTCCTAATTATTAATAATTTGATAGCCTCCATGTTATGGCATAAGTTGCAGTGTGTTGACGCCCCCATTATTTATCATCAAAACCATACAGAGCATTATTTTAGAGTTCTTTTGGGATGGTATACATTGGGTGAAGCGTAGTGTCCTGTATCTGCCTGTGGAAGAAAGCGGTCAGGGACTCATTGACTTGTTAAGCAAGATGGAGGCATTTAGACTCCAAATGTTACATCAGCTCTTATATGGACCCGAACACCTGCCGTGGAGACAGCTGGCCTTTGATTTATTTCGTAGAGTAAGAGGCTTCAATTTCACTGAACATTTTTTCTTCTTAAACAATGCAGTGTTTGTTTGGTCTGATTTGCCAAAATTTTATCAATCTTCACTTCAAATCTGGCACAGAAAACTCAGGAGGACCAGGCTAAATCTGGAGAGTACTTATTGGTTCATGGAAGAACCTTTAGTGTGGAACCCTATGTTAGAATGTCCATTATTGCTTTCCGATTTTTTTGTATCTATTCTTTTAAACAACAGAATTTTAAAAATGAGTAACCTGATTAACACAGATATGAGGTGCTGGCACACCCCAGCCCACCTAGCGACAGTCCTGGGCATCAGATCAATACGCCTGGTTGAACTTTTTCTCAGCCAGGTAAAAACAGCATTGAGGAGGTCAGGCGCGAGTTCTGTGTGTGCCGAATATTTCACAGGTGAGGACACACTAGAGATAGAGATGGCATCGCCTGCCATTATCGTAAGGCCAAATGTCACTGACCACACAGACAGGCCTGGGCACCTTCTCCGTTTTGGTACTCTAGTTGAGAAAGACTTTGAACTGTTTACCAAAAAAGAACTGTATAAACTGTGTGTCAAAGTGACATTTTATAATCACATGAAGGAGTTACCAGACACACTATGGAGGAAAGAACTGCAGGTCTCTGAGAACATCTCACCTTTATGGAGAGCTTATTATAAACTGCCATTGCAGAAAAGACTTGGAGATCTGCAGTGGAGGATAACACACTCGGCCTTAGCCACAAACTCGTTTCTGTTTACGATTAAAGTTTCAGAGACTGACCAGTGTCCGTTCTGTAATGTGAGAGAAACCATTTTTCATCTATTCATTCACTGTGAACGGCTGAAGCCTTTGTTCCTGTTCTTGAACTTTCTTCTTGGTGGATTTGGTTTTAAGTTCTCAAATATTTGTTTTATCTTTGGTATTAATTATTATCAAAACAATAAGAATAAATGTGTTATTGGAAACTTCCTCTTAGGACAAGCCAAGTTAGCAATTTTAAAAACAAGAAGAAATAAAGAGAAGAACCTCATGGGGACTGATGCTCTGCTGCTCTTCAAAGTTTTAATTAAAAGTAGACTGAAACTCGATTTCATGTACCATAAACTAACAAACAATTTAGAAATGTTCAGCGACATGTGGGGGACACGACAAGTACTGTGTGCTGTGGAGGGGGGTGAACTGGTGTTCAACTGGGAATAACAAAAAGTAATGGTGGGCATCAACATCATGTAGTTATTATTGTGCAGAGTAGGAGGAGTGTAAAGGGGGAGTAAAGGTGGTCTTTGTGTTATAATGAATTATTAACTGTCAAATTTCTTATTAATGTGCAGAGTAGGAGGAGTGTAAAGAGGGAGTAGCAGGGGTCGGATGTATGGCTCTTTTCTTTATTATGACGCTTGGTTTTATGTAAATTGACTGTGTATATTGTTTTGTTAATGTTTTTGTTGCTGCTTACAATAAAGGTTACTTTAAAAATAAAATATCTATCTATCTATCTATCTATCTATCTATCTATCTATCTATCTATCTATCTATCTATCTATCTATCTATCTATCTATCTATCTATCTATCTATCTAAGTGCCTTGAGCATGGGAAAAGCGCTATATAAATAAAATGTATTATTATTTTATTATCTATCTATCTATCTATCTATCTATCTATCTATCTATCTATCTATCTATCTATCTATCTATCTATCTATCTATCTATCTATCTATCTATCTATCTATCTATCTATCTATCTATCTAAGTGCCTTGAGCATGGGAAAAGCGCTATATAAATAAAATGTATTATTATTTTATTATCTATCTATCTATCTATCTATCTATCTATCTATCTATCTATCTATCTATCTATCTATCTATCTATCTATCTATCTATCTATCTATCTATCTATTTAAGTGCCTTGAGCATGGGAAAAGCGCTATATAAATAAAATGTATTATTATTTTTATTTCTATCTATCTATCTATCTATCTATCTATCTATCTATCTATCTATCTATCTATCTATCTATCTATCTATCTATCTATCTATCTATCTATCTATCTATCTATCTATCTATCTATCTATCTATCTATTTAAGTGCCTTGAGCATGGGAAAAGCGCTATATAAATAAAATGTATTATTATTTTATTATCTATCTATCTATCTATCTATCTATCTATCTATCTATCTATCTATCTATCTATCTATCTATCTATCTATCTATCTATCTATCTATCTATCTATCTATCTATCTATCTATCTATCTATCTATCTAAGGTTACATCTCTCCATCACCATAGAAAATGGATCAGATAATGATGTAGGATAGATGGATGAATATAAATAGATATCCTTATATACTAACCTTAACGTTATTTGAAACATACTGTAAATGTTCGTAGGTTTATGGCTCCTTTTCAAATCTGTCTTTCGTTATGAAGTGATTAAACTTTTATTCGTTTACAAGATTCATGTAAATATTGGGCTTCTTTAAGGCATCTAGTGGGTGGGTTCCACTTGTAATGTTCTGCAGACAGATTGTGGGTACCTAATCCAAGGTAATTATTGCAGTCATTATGGTTTATTTTTATTTGTCATCCTGTGATTTACGAGCAAAACAAAACAGATCATAAACAGGGCAATAATTCTTCACATCAGTGCTCCCATAAGGAAGTAACCAAACAGTAAATTAATCAGATGACTCCTTTACTTTGCTTACCCACAAAATGCCAACGTGGCAGCTCGTTGCATATTTCTGCTTTGGCCTTCACAGGTTTCTTCTTCTTTTTTTTTAATCCACTGCATTTACAGAGAAATGAATCAGAAACATGCTTTCCTGGAAGAAGGATTGGACAGTTTGTTAGGATTTGTATATGTATGTTAATTTAATGGTAAATTAAAACAGAACGTTAAAAAGCAGGTTTTATGTTATTTATGTTATGTTATGTTAGTATATAATGATGAAAATAGTTTTCATTTGAATACACCGACCGTTCCTGAACCTAGCTGGTCTTCTGTCTCCACTCTGTTTCCTTATTGGCCAGCTCTCTCAGCCATGTGCCTTCTTTTCATTTGGATTGGCTGTCAGTGCCTGTCAATTTGCATATCTGATTGCCCTTCTCTGATTTCTTCATGGCTGTTTACCTTTATTTGTCTTTTTCCATTTTGAGCACTGTGTCCTCAAAAACAGGTCACTCCACGTGAATTTTTTGAATTTTTGTTATACCACAAGCTTCAGTTAAAATAGATTTTATGAAAACAAAATTGAAAACAAAACAAGGGGGACACGGTGGACCCCAAATCCTTTATCCTTGCACTGTGGCCTCTGTGAGAAAGTGATGTGGCATCCTGAGTTGATGCGAGTGAAGAATTTCTCTGATTTAAAAACAAAGAGCTTTTCAAAAGAGTGGTACTGACTTCTCAGGAGAAGCAGGAACAATAGAGGAAAAAATCCTTAAGATGAACGCGTATGATGTAAAACTAGGCAAAATATCCATGTTCCAGTGTAATAACACCAAACATAAGGAGAAAATCATCTGACCCAAGACTGTGAACGTCCTGAAGTGAATCCTTTAAGAAGTTATGGAAGGACCTGAAGGTTAGTTGTCACTCTTGCTCTCCGTTGGATGAAATCTATTGAGAAGAATGGAAGAAAATCTTCCAGATCTAATTTACAAAGCCTACGCTGCCACAGCCAAGAAGACTGGTAAGTGTTATAATTTTGCATATATACTTATTGTTATTTTTACCTGTGGCTATAACATTTTAAAGATTATTTGTTATGTATTAAAATTTCTGGAAAGTTAACAAACTATATTCTTGGTAGGATCTTTGCACTCTTTGCAAACTGGTCCAGCAGGTAGGGGCCTGGAAAAGAACAAACTGTAATCTCTCATAGGACAGAGATGGTGGGATCTTCTCCTGGGGCCTGGTCAGAGTGTTGCCTTTGCTTGAATATATCGTAATGTCCCATGGGAGAAGGTGCCTGTGGCCTGTCTGAAGATCTGGACTCACCTGAGTGGAAGGCAGGTACCTGAGAGGCACATCTCCACTGCTGAGATCCATTAGCCTGGATATGTGACCACCGGAGACCCTCAGGTGGTGTGTCATCTCTAGGAGGAGGCTAAATTAAATTTTATCTACCAGAAAATAAATGTCAAAAGACAGGTGAAGTTCTAAAGCAGAAAATCCATCCAATCTTAACCTTGAAACGCTAACCAGCAATCTTAATCTAAGAATCATTTCAGAAGGATCGAGACCAGAGTAACCCCCACGCAAAGAACATGCTAACAAACGCAAACTTGGAAATGTCACTCAGTGACACATTCTCTAAACCAATCGAACACCTCACGAAGGTGGTGCTCAAAGCATGGGCGGTAATTTTGAACTGCACAGATCAGAGAGGCTCTCGTTAACCTGATCCGACAGACAGCAAGATTCTGTTTACAATGAACAGTCACAAAGTTTCCTAAAAAAAACATTAAACATATAAATGTGTGTCATGCCAGCAGAGAGCCCATTGCACGATAAAAAATAAACATAACCCGATGAAAAGGAAAAACCCTTCTGTACCATCAGAATAAACATTGGTATTCGACGGCATCGATGGACGAATGGTATACGTGAGTGATAAGTTTTGAGAGGTGCTTTCGAATGTTTAGCGTTATGATGATAGTGTCTGAGCTGATGTGAGCTTGAAAGAACTAGTAGCTATGAAAATATGAACTGTAAAATATACATTTGAAGTAAACGGTGAGTCACACTTCAACAAAAGGACTTCCATTAAGGGAGCTGATAATGAGGAGCCACAGGAGATGCAGATTTCAGTACTCAAAACACTCAAATCAACAAATCTGACTAACAACACAAATAGATGCACAGACGAGGATGCACAACATCCCACCTTCTGGCTGCACATCTGAACGAATAACTAAAGGAAGTCAACCTTACTGTCTAGTTGGAAATGCAAACATGCTATGACAAAACAGCAGCAGCGTTCTATCACGTTGTGTATCCATAGACCACAATGCTTTTTTAAACTCTATTTGTTGTTGTTACGTCATATAGTGATGCAGCAGTCAAAATGACAGAACGATATCACAGCAGACAGAGACACTTCTCAAACACGAGGAACCCAGTAGCTGCGATGGTCTATTTGTGCGTGTGTGTGTCTGTCTCCACTGTCGGCACGCTCATAACAACGTGCAAATTAATTACCGTGCTTCCCCAGAAATAAGACCGGGTCTTATATTAATTTTTACTCCAAAAGATACACTAGGGCTTATTTTCAGGGGATGTCTTATATTTATTCATGTACAACAATCTACATTTATTCAGATACAGTCATGTCTTCCTCTGGCATATCGTCATCACTCTCCATATTCAAACCCTGAATTCCAGCCTGAATTTCATGCGACTCCAGCCACTTTTAGGATCCTTTTAGGATGTGCGTGCTTTGATGTTTGATGAATGGTTCGATGTGGTGAAGCAGAATGCAGACATACAAATGCTTTTACAACTACAAATACAAATACAACTACAACTGAACACCAGCAAAACCAAGGAGCTGGTGGTGGATTTTAGGAGGCCCAGACCCCTCATGGACCCCGTGATCATCAAAGGTGACTGTGTGCAGATGGTGCAGACCTATAAATATCTGGGAGTGCAGCTGGATGATAAATTAGACTGGACTGCCAATACTGATGCTCTGTGCAAGAAAGGACAGAGCCGGTTATACTACCTTAGAAGGCTGGCGTCCTTCAACATCTGCAATAAGATGCTGCAGATGTTCTATCAGACGGTTGTGGTGAGCGCCCTCTTCTACGCGGTGGTGTGCTGGGGAGGCAGCATTAAGAAGAAAGACGCCTCACGCCTGGACAAACTGGTGAGGAAGGCAGGCCCTATTGTTGGCATGGAGCTGGACAGTTTAACATCTGTGGCAGAGCGACGGGCGCTCAGCAGGCTCCTATCAATCATGGAGAATCCACTGCATCCACTAAACAGGATCATCTCCAGACAGAGGAGCAGCTTCAGCGACAGACTGCTGTCACTGTCCTGCTCCACTGACAGATTGAGGAGATCGTTCTTCCCCCAAACTATGCGACTCTTCAATTCCACCCGGGGGGGGTAAACATTAACATTTAACATTATGCAAAGTTATTGTCTTTTTTTCACCTGCATTATTAACATTCTTTAATATTATTTATTGTATTAGTATGCTGCTGCTGGAAAATGTGAATTTCCCATTGGGATTAATAAAGTATCTATCTATCTATCTATCTATCTATCTATCTATCTATCTATCTATCTATCTATCTATCTATCTATCTATCTATCTATCTATCTATCTATCTATCTATCTATCTATCTATCTATCTATTTGTGCTGCTTTTATATTCAAGCATTGCATATTCCCCAATGTAAAGACACGATACATTTAAAAAGTCTCACATACCATCTCCTGTGCTGTCTTTTTTTAATTTCTTTGCACCTTCACAAAAGCATCAGAATGTACGCTGGCGTAATTGAGCCACAGAGAAAAAAATTAAGGATATAGTAAAAAGGTCTACTTTGTGATTAAAGTGGAAATTTCAGCTTTAATCTCGAAATGTCCACTTTAACCTGACGCTAGTGTATGTGTGTGCTTGTGTTCACCTTGCGATGAGCTGATGCCCCATCCAGGGATTTTGTTTCTGTTTCGTGCCCCATGCTTGCTGGAATTGATGGATGTAATCATTAAACATTGTTTTCAGAGATATTGTGGCAAGGTGTCCTCAGAATTTAATGGATGTTACGGGCAATAAACATCACAGCGAAGCCGAACATCTTCTCACCATGATGATATCTCGCACTGCCACCTGGTGGAATCTTCCAGGTTTATGTAAAGTACGTGTGCAAATATAAACAGTACAACGCTTGCATAGCAGTAGCGTCCAGAGGCGTACGTGTCACGTAAAGTATAAACCCAGACTTAGGCACCTTACTTTTCAGCTGATGATCTTGACTAGGGCTTATATTACAGAGCAGCCTGAAAATCATGCTGAGACTTATTTTCGGAGTAGGTCTTATTTTCTGGGAAATACGGTATTAAGCGTCACACACAACCACATGGGAGGCAGCTAAAAGGCTCAAATGTGCGTAATTCCATGCCGGACCAGGGGAGGGCATAGTGCATTAACCCTTTTCCTCATTTTCCTGCAGACCAGTCCTAAGAAATCCCACCTGGTGCTGATAATAGATAGATAGATAGATAGATAGATAGATAGATAGATAGATAGATAGATAGATAGATAGATAGATAGATAGATAGATAGATAGATAGATAGATAGATAGATAGATAGATAGATAGATAGATAGATAGATAGATAATGCCACTTCTGGTTCCATGGCCCGACGACGTCACTTCCACTTCCAGCCCTGATGACCTCTTTTCCTCTGTTTAGATTTAAACTGCCATTTTGTCACCTCTACAACTGTTCTGTTTTGATCTCAACAGACTCATTTTTTTTGCCAACCTACTATATATAGGGTGTGAGTCCCCATCTTGCACCCCAAAACAAGAGGATTAGTCTCAGTACTTTAACAAAACTACCTTTATTCAACTTGAAACAGGAACAGCATGGTTATTTATTGTAGTGGGAACTACCACACTCCTAAACGCAGACACAGCAAAGAGGCATAGTCAGGCATAGCCAGGTCAGTGGGCAAGTTATACTGTTCCTGTGATATATAGGGACCGCAGCTCTGAATGAATAGCCAGTTTTTAAATCCATTTGGCCGTTTCAGTCTCCGTGGTCACACTAATTCAGCCGAGGGGAGTGGATGAGGTAATTAGAGCGAGTCACACCTGCATGAGAGGGTGCGATCTTTCTCAATTGAGTCACTGGCTTCCTGCAGTGCATGATTGAGATGCTGTGCCCACGGAGCAGTATATGTACGGGCCAGCACAAGAGATTGAAGGAGGAAAAAGAGACGAAACGAAAGAGGCAGGCAGAGCGAGAGCAATTTTGAGGGAAGAGAGAAAACAGGTCAGCCGGCTGAAGAGAGAGAGGTCAGCGCGGTCAGGGGTCCCGTGTCAGAACGAGGGATCGGCGCTGGAGGGACAGATAGCCCCCACTGAATGAGTTGAGGAGTCGGAATGATCAAGGTGGCGTCCTCTCCTGAAATCCGAGGGACGACTGCATGTGCGAGAAGGATGGTGAAAGGACAACTGACCCCGAGTGGTCTTGCAGACGCTGACAGAGGCAGCCAAGACAGGGGTCGGTAGTGAGAGGACTACGGCTGCTGAAGTCACCCCAGCTGAGCAAGCCATGGGTGAGCTGGGGAGGTGTTGAAAGAGTTGTGCTTGGCTCACTTGCCCCAATGACTGTTGCAAGTTTTTAATCTCGTATTAGCCTTGTTTTAAACATCTGGATTTTTATCCTTTTTATGGATTATTTATTTATGGAACTTTGAAGCACTGCATTATGGACACTGTTTGATTTTTTGATTGTTTTTAATAAAAGCACTTTTGCACTTTGCACTTTCCCCTTACTACAAATGTGATTTGTCTCTATCAGCCAGTTCATCCAGTTACATTACCAACAGTTTTGGGGTCAAGAGGCTTCCAAAAAATGGAAGAGGGAGCATGCAGCAGGCCCTGCACCGTCACAATTCCCTGCATTTATAATGTTCCTTGTATCACCTATCGGCGACAGGCGCTTATAGCGTGACTGTGATCAGCTTGCAGTTGTTTCAGCAGCGATATGCTGCTGCGCTGCGAACCTATGGTTGCCTCGGCAATGGACAAGCAGTCCTCCACAGACGGGGCAGTCACACTTCGGTGTGTCATCGTGTTTTTCAGAAACCTCACAGAGGTGATTACCCCAAACCTTTTTTTTTGTCTTTTTCCTTTGTTGGTGTGACATAAGCTTCAGTTACTTTGTGCTACTAATCTCCTGAATTGATAACAGCAATTTTAGCTCTTTAGTTTCTCTCAGTGTCAAGTCTTTTGTTCAGAATCTTTTGCTTTCTCCCTGAAACCCCACCAGCAATTTAAAGCGCATGGACTGGAGGAATTATTTCAGAAAGAAGCCCTATAGCAAAGCAGGATTTCACAGCTATTCAGGACATCCTTTTGAATGAGTTGTCCCCAGATGTGTAATCTCATTTGAGAATCACGTCTGGCCCCGCGGAGACTAATAAAGCAAAGATTGGTGGCCATGGACATGCGTAGACCTTAACTGCAACCCAGTTATGAGTTTAAATGACCACATCACCAGGCAACTTGCAGGGAAAATCTCTAACTGGAACAGGGTTTCACGTGGCATTTTAGAAACCAGGTTCCTATGCTAGTTCAGTTTTTTACTTGAAATAAAGTTGCAGAAACTTCTAATTCCCTTTTATGCTTTGTCATTCTGGGGTATTGAGTGTTGTCTGATGAGGTAAAAAAAAATACTTTGTGGACGCTAGGGGTCGCTGTTGCTCCGTGAAACCCACCAGACAAACGTCCAAGACACACTTGTAAAAAGCACCAAGAAGAATTTTAATATTTTTCTTCAAATACAGTGTACAATTCATCCATTATCCAACCCGCTGAATCCGAACACAGGGTCACGGGAGTCTGCTGGAGCCAATCCCAGCCAACACAGGGCACAAGGCAGGAACCAATCCCGGGCAGGGAGCCAACCCATCGCAGGACACACACAAACTAGGGCCAGTTTAGAATCGCCAATCCACCTAACCTGCATGTCTTTGGACTGTGGGAGGAAACCGGAGCCCCCGGAGGAAACCCACGCAGACACGGGGAGAACATGCAAAGTCCACGCAGGGAGGACCCGGGAAACGAACCTAGGTCCCCAGGTCTCCCAACTGTGAGGCAGCAGCGCTACCCACTGCGCCACCGTGCCGCCGAGTGTACAATTCTCCAACTATAATTAATAACAATAAACAATAACACAATCCTCCACTCCCAGCAGCTCCGTTACACACCCTCCCAACTCCGGCTCTCTCGCTGGGTCTTCACCAGTCCTTTAAATAGTCCATGACCCGGAAGTGTTCTTTCTCTTCTTCCGGATCAAACGCCACATCATCCGTCCTCAAGTAGCCCGGAAGTACTGCCGGCTTCCGTCCTCGTGACTCCGAAGTACTTCCGGGTTGTAGTAATAGTAAGAGTCCCCAGGTTCTTTGTGAGCTCCCCCTGGCGGCACACAACAGGGCTGAGGAAACGCACTCCATATCCCAGGATGCCCTGTGGGAATCCGGGGAACCTTTGCTGTCCAGGGGAGCTGCCACCTAGCATCCCAAGGGAGGCAGTGTCCTGAAAAGGCTGTCTTCCTCCATTCTTCTCTTTCAGGGATGTCCCAGCCATCCATCTATCTATCTATCTATCTATCTATCTATCTATCTATCTATCTATCTATCTATCTATCTATCTATCTATCTATCTATCTATCTATCTATCTATCTATCTATCCATCCATTTGCCAACCCGCTGAATCCGAACACAGGGTCACGGGGGTCTGCTGGAGCCAATCCCAGCCAACACAGGGCACAAGGCAGGGAACCAATCCCGGGCAGGGTGCCAACCCACCGCAGGACACACACAAACACACCCACACACCAAGCACACATTAGGGCTAATTTAGAATCGCCAATCCACCTAACCTGCATGTCTTTGGACTGTGGGAGGAAACCGGAGCGCCCGGAGGAAACCCACGCAGACATGGGGAGAACATGCAAAGTCCACGCAGGGAGGACCCGGAAACGAACCCAGGTCCCCAGGTCTTCTAACTGCGAGGCAGCAGCGCTACCCACTGCGCCACCGTGCCGCTGAGTGTACAATTCTCCAAATATAATTAATAACAATAAACAATAACACAATCCTCCACTCCCAGCAGCTCCGTTACACACCCTCCCAACTCCGGCTCTCTCGCTGGGTCTTCACCAGTCCTTTAAATAGTCCATGACCCGGAAGTGTTCCTTCTCTTCTTCCGGATCAAACGCCACATCATCCGTCCTCAAGTAGCCTGGAAGTACTGCCGGCTTCCGTCCTCGTGACTCCGAAGTACTTCCGGGTTGTAGTAATAGTAGGAGTCCCCAGGTTCTTTGTGAGCTCCCCCTGGCGGCACACACGGCACAAAACAGGGCTGAGGAAACGCACTCCATATCCCAGGATGCCCTGAGGGAATCCGGGGAACCTTTGCTGTCCAGGGGAGCTGCCACCTAGCATCCCAAGGGAGGCAGTGTCCTGAAAAGGCTGTCTTCCTCCATTCTTCTCTTTCAGGGATGTCCCAGCCATCTATCTATCTATCTATCTATCTATCTATCTATCTATCTATCTATCTATCTATCTATCTATCTATCTATCTATCTATCTATCTATCTATCTATCTATCTATCTATCTATCTATCACAACTTGAAATGATTTGATTATAGTGCTGCAACAAAACAAAATCTGAAAAAAGTGAAGGGGTCTGAAGGCGCTGAACCTCCTCTTTGGACTTTGTTAGCATGGTGCTGCAAAAGGGCTAAACTACAAACTGCTTTCTTATCTATTTTTCTAATCTATTTATTTTCTGATTATATTAATTCAGCCTAAAGGTTCTGCAGTTTTCCCTTTTAATGTCTGTAGGCAATGCCCGTGCTTCATGTATTTGTCGATTTACTTTAAAGTTTAACATCTTGTTTTTTTCACAGCTGTGTTATTCTTTATTTGAATAGCGAGACTACGGGCTATGCGAGTGACCAGATGACTGCCCTTTGGTGTTTTTCTTCTTTTGAATGCAAACATTGTGTTGAAATCCACCTGCGCTAAGGACACGGTGGTCTACCCCTAAGACTGCGAAGGGTGCGGGCTGGGGGTGACTTGCGTGATCTCAACACTGCTGATAATACTCGTGAGTTTGTGCAGCCCGATGGCAGATATGTTTAAATTAGTTATAAAAAGGGAAAAGTGTAAGAAGAGTTGAATAAATTCCGGAAGCGCTTTAATGCTTCCAAGTCGGAAACTCAATATTGACTCTCGGGCGATCTGTCTCTACGTGCTGGCTTCGACTGAACAAGGGAGTTCAGAAAAAAGGGCGTGTTTAAAAATAATAAGTTCGAAACGAGAGTCGAAAACGGAAAAGAATGCGAGTACATCGACAATGTGTCGCTGGCACTGCTGCCCTCATCACAGAGTGGACGCGACAGGCACCACCAGCCGGCTCTGAAGGGATGGCCAGGTGATCACAGGTAGTCGCTCATGTCGGTGCTGTCCAGGGGTCCACAGTGTAATGAGAGTAATAGCGATGGCGAACCCTGCTGATAGGATTAAGAGAACAATAACGAAAACAGGCTCAGGGCTGGAAATCGAAACTAAGCTAAGCTCTTACGCGTAAAGTGAAACCGACGGAGGAGGAGGAGGCGCCAGCCATATCTGCTGTAGACGGCAGTCAACTGTCAAAGTGAAAGTTGCAGCTTGTAGCCTTAGAAAGACACACACCATAGCGATCGTCTTGTCACAAAGCGCAAGTCAGCGGGCAGTGCCGAATACGCGAGCTGCAGCGATCGTGACTCGAAGCCTCGCGAAGATCTTGCTGGTAAGAGATGCGCCGGAAGCGACGGAGGAAGGAATGGAGGAGAACTTTAACTGCCCTTTTACCTTCCAATCTGGAAAGCCGCCTCTCTTGCTGGAAATGTAACAGCTCAGTTAGTACGAGCGGTCAGCTTGAGCCTTTTATCTTTCAATGTTTCCCTTCTATGGGCGAGACGCTCTTCGTCCTGCTGTCCTCCTCCGTTATTCCAGAATGCCCACATCGTTTATCCCAGTAAATCTGCGATCACACACCGTGGACGCAAGAAGCAACACCGAAATCTTATCATTCTGTAAGCAAAGCGAGCAGCCGCCTGGCTTTTTTTTTTGTTGTTTCCGTGTGCTGCGCTGCTACTCGAAGAGATGCTTTGTGTAACACTTAGGCTCACGGGGACACCGTACTGCTGCGATTGGTGCCGTTAATGCCTCTCAGTACCTGAACCCAAGTGCGACCCTCCACTGGATTGCCCCGTACCTGATCATTAGCTGAAAGGCCGACTGACGAATCGAAGTCGCGCCTGAGATGAACGCGCCTCTCCTTCAGGCTTTGCTCCTTCCTTGAGCCGTTTACACCGAAGCAGACCACGCCAGTCTGACACCCGAATTTCCAGGAGCGTTCGCATTTCATCCCTCCCCAGCCCTGAATGGTCCAGCCGAACTTTCTACGTCTTGTACAGTGTCTTGTGATGGCGCTATATAAAACAAAGTTTGATTGATTCCTTAATTCAACTACAGTTCCATCTTAATGTGAACATGTAAATGAACTCTCCGAACAACATGATTTAAGACGAAGATTTGGGATTGATTTCTCAATTTAAAATGAGTGCGTGCGCTTAATAATAATAATAATAATAATAATAATAATAATAATACATTTTATTTATATAGCGCCTTTTTAAGTAGCTGTCGGAAACACAATAAGTAAAATATAGACTGGCTGACCGATTTCATAGTTAAACTTCAGTAGTTGTTATTAATGAACTTCATTTATTTCTTAACTAACAGTCAGTAGTTGCTGTTAAGGAGTTTAGAATTAAATTTGTTTTGTTTAAGGACACTCAATAAAACCATGGGTGATGAACCCAGTTCTTAGTAAATGTCAGTACTTATTTTTAATTGAGATACCATTTAATCAGGGCACTTATCTTTTCAATTAAAAGTGATTATTTCTGGTAATGAATTTGCCATTTTTTTATGCTCACCAAAGGGTGCCGTATAAAATTAACTTTGATGGATCGATTTCTTCATTATTCGTCAGCACGTTATTGAACAAAGCATTTAGTTAGCAAGGTGCGATATAAAATCTAAAGTGACTTCTCGATTACTCACTTAAAAGTGCTAATGACGATGACATTTGTCAGCCCTTCTTAATGAATATGGATTGATTTCTTAACTAAAACTCAACACTTTGGAATAAATGCATACCACTATACTGTAATTCACTTTCTGAAGGGTACTATATAAGATCAAAATTAATTTTGATCGTTTTTTTAATTAAAAATAAGCATAGCTCTCAATGATCTTGCTGTTTAATTACCCCTCTGAAGGGAACGTAAAGAAAGATGACATTTGATTAACCTTGTAAAAGGTGTCAGAGAAAATAAAGATCGATAGATTGATTTTCTAAGTAAAGTCAGTACTTGTAAATGAATACAGCATTTAATCAGCTGCCTAAATGATACTATATAAATGATATAATACATGCTGAATTAATGAAGTGATTGTTTTTTATTTCATAGTCAGTTCTGATTGATCAATTTCTCAATTAAAAGTCAGTATTGACTAAATAAAATTCAGTATTGCGCCTAATGAACCTGACATTTTATTAGCCCTAGGAAGGCTACTGCTGTATATAAAATACAGGCTAATAGATTGATTTCTTAGATAAGACCAGTATGTCTTAATGAACCTAACATTTAATTAGCTGCCTAAAAGGTATTATATAAAAGCTAAATTGATTAATTGATTTCTTGAATTAACGTCAATACTGAACTTGACATTTAATTAGCTCTCTGAAGTGTGCTATATGAAATTAAGGTTGGTTGATTTATTTCTTGATTAAAAGCCTGTACTTCTTAATGAACATAACGTTTAATTAATTCCCTGAATGGCATAGATAGATAGATAGATAGATAGATAGATAGATAGATAGATAGATAGATAGATAGATAGATAGATACTTTATTAATTCCAATGGGAAATTCACATTCTCCAGCAGCAGCATACTGATACAATAAATAATATTAAATTAAAGATTGATGATAATGCTGGTAAAAAACAGACAATAACTTTGTATAATGTTAAATGTTAACGTTTACCCCCCCGGGTGGAATTGAAGAGTCGCATAGTTTGGGGGAAGAACGATCTCCTCAATCTGTCAGTGGAGCAGGACGGTGACAGCAGTCTGTCGCTGAAGCTGCTCTTCTGTCTGGAGATGATCCTGTTCAGTGGATGCAGTGGATTCTCAATAATTGACAGGAGCCTGCTCAGCGCCCGTCGCTCTGCCACAGATGTTAAACTGTCCAGCTCCATCCCAACAATAGAGCTTGCCTTCCTCACCAGTTTGTCCAGACGTGAGGCGTCTTTCCTCTTAATGCTGCCTCCCCAGCACACCACCGTGTAGAAGAGGGCGCTCGCCATAACCCTCTGATAGAACATCTGCAGCATCTTATTGCAGATGTTGAAGGACGCCAGCCTTCTAAGGAAGTATAGTCGGCTCTGTCCTTTCTTTCACAGCGCATCAGTATTGGCAGTCCAGTTTAATTTATCATCCAGCTGCACTCCCAGGTATTTATAGGTCTGCACCATCTGCACACAGTTACCTCTGATGATCACGGGGTCCAGGAGGGGCCTGGGCCTCCTAAAATCCACCACCAGCTCCTTGGTTTTGCTGGTGTTCAGTTGTAAATTATATAATAATTAAATTAAATAATTAAATAATTTTAATTATTTTCTTAGCTATAAATATCAATATTCTTACTCTTAATGAATGTGACACTTAATTAGCTCTCTGAAGGATGCTATATAAAACAGAGGTTGACTGATTGATTTCTTTAATCAAACGTCTATACCTCTAATAGAATTTAATATATAGTCGCCTCAAAGATATTATATTGCAGCTAATTGGATTTCTTAATTAAAAGTCAAAACGGCTGTCAGTAAACGTGACAATTATTAACACTCTGAAGGGAGTTATATTTATTAAAGATTGATTGATTGATTTCCTTATTAAAAGTCACTCGTTTACTTTTTTGTCAGACACCTTTATCCAAGTCGGCTTACAACATTTATGATATGATTGGTTGCATTTCTTTGGGTTTTTCAATTGGAGCACAGGCAGGTCATGTGACTTGCTGAAGGTCACACAGTGGTGTCAGTAGTGGGATTTGAACCTGCAGCCCCAGGGTTTGAAGGCTAAAGCCTTGCCCACTACACCACACTGCCTGCCATATGAAAATTCTTTACTTTTATATAGCAGTATACTTATATACTTTTATATTACAAACGCCACACAGGGAGGACCTGGGAAGCGAACCCGTGATCTCCTTATTGCAAAACAGCAATGCTACCATCATTTTCTAACCCTCTTAGACTTTCTTTGTACTTCATGCAATGTGATGTGTGCGCCTGTGGGTGCCACTGCTACGCAAGCATTGTACTGTTTATACTTGAGCGCATACTTTGCGTAAATCTGGAAGATTCCATGGCAGTAAGAGATATCATCACGGTGAGAACTGTGTTGTGAATCACCTGGAAGACCTATTAAATTCCGAGGACACCTTTCCACAATATCTCTGAAAAGGATGGATATTTAATGATTAAATCCATCAATCCAGAGATGCGCCCATTCCAGCTAGCATTGGGAAAGAGGCAGAAACAATCCCTGGACGGGGCATCAGTTCATCTTAAGGTGAATATAAGCACGCACTCACATGCACTGGTGTCATTTTAGTGTCACTATATCCCCAAACCTGCGCATCTTTGGAAGGATACCAGAGCACACTGTGGAAACCCACCAGGAAAACACGCAAACTCCATGCAGGGAACACCAATGACGTGACTCTCAGTGAGACAGCAGCGCTACCGCTCAGGCACCGTGTCACCCCCACATGTGTAATTATTAACAGAATTCATTATTTAAATGAAGTGAACTATTTATCTGTAAAACGTAGCATACATTGTTTAATGCATTTCGTCATGAAAGTGATATCAAGTATAAATCTAAGGATTCTAAATGTGCAGAGAGCTGGAATATCATAAATGTTATGTGTTCTGTGTGGTGATTGCTGCTTGTCGCTGCTGTCAGTGCAGGAGGAAGCCCCAAAAGCTAGTAGCGATTAACAACTGGGTCGGTTTTAAGATGACGTTTATGACGGTCTACTTTAATGATAAAATAAACTACGGGATTAAAGAGTACATTTCAAGATTGAAATGTCCACTTTATAACAAAATAGACCTTTTCACCGTGTCCTTAATTTTTTTCTCTTTGGCTCAAACACGCCGCCGTACATTCTGATGCTGTTGTGAAGGTCCAAAAAAAAAAAAAAAGACGGCACAGAAGATGGTATGTGAGACTTTAAAATGTATCGTGTCATTACGAAGAAGAATATACGACATTTGAATATAAAAGCACCACGAATTCATTTGTATGTTGGCATTTTACTTCACCACATCGAACCATTCATCAAACATCAAAGCGCGCACGTCAATCCTCAAAATGTCTTCTTGTCACATGTAGATAGTAAACAGAGACTCTGACGTCACATTCCGACTTTTATCACACTGCACCCAATAACTTTTTGCTGGTAATGCAACTCGCACACGCATCATATTAATTTCTGAGGACCTGCTCAGAGGACACGTCACATAATCGCTGGGAATGCGTGGCAGCCATGATGCATATGCATACGCGTTCTGACCGTGAAATATAAACCGGCTCTTAGGCACATGAGGTAGATTCACTGGAGATTCTACATTTCCCCCGGTGTGTCTATTTGCTACTAGGAGGTCACTTCATTTTAAAGGTTTCTGTTTGTTATGCCCTTTGAAACGTGCTGTCTTTCTCCTTAGTATTGTGTGTGGTCACACCCGTCATGGCTCTCCATGTTGATAGTAGTATTCACGTCTTGTGAATTCTACTGATGTCCTGCCTCCAGACAACATCCACAAATCAGTTTCTTTTGAAGTCCTCCTTAGCCTGTTCTCCATAGTCTTGTACTATGTCTTGAACCTTTTGGTTGTGCGAGGTGCGACAACTGCACTAGGGAAAAACTGAAGCATCAATCAGGTCAACCCGTTTAATAACAATTGACAAAATCAACAAAAACGGTGTGGAATGACACAATAACAGAACTTAAATTGCCCGCGGTTAGGAATCTTTAGCAGATCAGGTCTGGTTTGGAGCTCCTTCTCTCACGAGTGGAAGTCCAGAATGAGACACCACCCTATTTGAGTGTCTCACTTTTATATTCCTCCAACTGGAAGGGGCAGAGTCAATTGCCCTCACTGGGGATCTTTTCCTGTCCGCATGAAGAGAAGGAGACGATACCTTTAGCGACAGCGCCCCCTCTTATCTTGGGGTGGGACTGCTTACCCAGGATGAGTCAGGAGGATGACCCAGAGACACATATCTGTGAAAAACTCTTTTCTTGACTTCCTCTGGTGCTGCTGTGTCCATACAGTAATACAGAGACACAGTGTTCAAGGTGTTACATCAGACGACACTGTAATCACTCATAGAGTAGTTGAAGCACTCCTGATGTTTTCTCCACAAAGCAAGCCATATATCCCAGCATCCTACTGTACTTTTGAATTTTGTCTATACATACTTTGTGCTGTCAGCTCTGTGATAGAATAAGTGGGTTTAGGAAAGAAATGGGTATGCCCCACATGGCTGGGAATGGTGCTTTTCTCCAGGAGCTGAAGTCACTTTTATTCTGCGTACTTCAGAGTCGTTCAGCTTTTGATATATTTGTGGTCTGTGATGAATCATCACCAGGTAAAGGATGCCAAAAGTAGAAATGGAATGAATTTGAAAACAGGAGCTCCCAGCGGTTTATTCCAAGTTTATAATGTCCTCTGAACAACATGAATACAATGAGTCTTAAATAGATACCATCAATGCTTCCTTCCTCTACAGGGTGTTGCTATCCACACAAACGAACCGTAACACCAGCTGCCAAGAATCTTGCTCACATTGCTGTTCATGTCTGTGTTCTGTACAATAATGTTCTTTTTTTTGCAGACTTAGTGGATTTTTTATTCAAGTGAAGTAAACAAAACTGATAAATGATAAGGAGGAAAACAGCCGAGTTTCCTTTTGCATGCAGTTCCTCAATCATGAAACGCAGAACTCACATCGAAAGAGTCATATCGACAAAATCATAAAGTAGAAGGTTTGGAGGCAAAAATCAGAGCAGGGACAAAAGCCAATTCTGGTCAAAGGGAACTGCAAGCTTCTGTTGCGTCCAGAACTGCAAAGGAGCAAAGTGTAAAGTACGGTGCCCTCCATAATGTTTGGGACAAAGACACATTTTTTTCTTGATTTCCCCTCCTGCTCCAGAGTTTAAAATTACAAATCTAGCATCTCCGACATCGTGATTTAAGTGCACGTTCCAGACTTTCATTTTAGGGGATTTGCAGATATTTCAGTCACAGTATATAGTAATGACAACATGTTTTCTAAGTGGTCCCCTCATTTCAGGGCACCATTATGTTTGGGACAATTGGCATCACAGGTGTTTGTGATTCCTCAGGTGGGTTTAATTGCTTCATAAGATACCTCAGCTTACTTCTATCCTTTGTAGTCTGTAGTCACCATTGTTCAACATGAACATAAGAGCTGTGTCAATGAAAGCCAAAGAAGCCATTATGATACTGAAAACAAGAATTAAATCATTAGAGACATCAATAAAATCTCAAGATGAATGAAATCAACTGTCTGGAATATCATGAAGAAAGACATTGTAAAATCTTAAGATAGCCTAAGTCAACTGTCCAGAATATCATGAAGGAAAAAGAACACACTGGTGAGCTCAGTAATCGCAAAGTGACTGGTAGGCCAACTGCTGACAAGAGAAGAAATCACACTATGGTAAAGAAAAAGCCCCAAACACCTGTCTAACAGATCAGAAAGAGTCTTCAGGAGGCCAATGTGGATGCGTCAGAGACAGAAGACTTCATGAATAGAGGCCACACTACAAGATGCAAACCACTTCTTAGACACAAAAACAGGATGATCAGATTACAGTTTGTGAAAAAGGACTTCAAAGAGCCTGCAGAATTGCTGAAAAAGGTCTCCTGGAAAGACGAGACAAAGATGAACCTGATCAGAGTGATGGGCACAGCAAAGTGTGGAGACAAAAAGGAACTGCCTGAGATCCAAAGCAGACCACCTCATCTGTTAAACATTTTGGTGGGTGGTGTTATGGCTTGGGTGTATACGGCTGCCCCAGGTCCTGGCGCACTTTACTTCATTGATGATGGAACTCTGATGTCAGTGGCACAATGAATTCTGAGGTGTGTAGAAACACTTGATCTCCTCAAGTTCCAGTCAATGCCTCCAAACTCATTGGACAGCAATTCATTCTACAACAAGATAATGATCCAAATATACTGCTAAGGCAACAAAGGAGTTTGTCAAAGTTAAAAAATGGAAACTCATTAAATGGCCAAGCCAGTCACCCAATTAAAATCCAACAGAGCAAGCCTTCCATATGCTGAAGAGAAAACTTAAGAGGACAGTCTCCAAAAACAAGCATGAGCTGAAGATGGCTACATTAGAGGCTTCATCACTAGAGAAGACCCTCAGTACTTGGTGATGTCTATGAGTCGCAGACTTCAAGCAGTCATTGCACGTAAGAGATAAACGACAAAGTCCTAAATATGACGGCTTTAATAGACCTACCATTGCTGTGTCCAAACATTATGGTGCCCTGAAATGTGGAGGAGAATTTTAAAAAAGTGTTGTCATTTCCACATGTTCTGACCAAAATGTATGCAAATCTCCTTAAATGAAAGTCTGCACTGTGCACTTCAATCAGGTCTAAATTTTTTGATTTTTAATTTTAAAGTGTGGAGCAGAAGGGGAAATTAAGACAGAAATTATCTGCTGTTTGCTCAGGAACCATTTCTTATTATCGGGAATGTGAAGTCTGAAAGTGGTTTTAGATACCAAAGTCAAAATTTTAGCACTGATCTAACATGACTACCTACAACACAAATCTCACCCTTCAGTTATTCAGATTAGTGCACTAGCATCATGTGACAGTTCCTTGAAGGGAAAAGTGGCCGTTTGCACCTCACCATCACTGATTGGCTACCAGTAGAGGCTTGGGGGGGTGGGGGGGGGGGTCATCCTACTTGCAGGGAATCCTGGGAAGACCCCTCGATGACAACTAAAAAACATTCTTCCATGCCAGTCTTAAGAATTTTGCCGGTTTGTGAAACATCATCGTTTTGCTAAACAAAACTGTAAATTTCACAGCAAATACAATTTTGCACTTCTTCCCATTTTGTCCATACTATCTATTGGGAACGTCTGAAAACCAACAAAGAAAAATTTAGTTTTGACCGTTCCACTTAGTCGTTGGCCCATCAAGACTGGAAGGTGAATAGCTCTGGTGTACTTTGAAACTCCAGTCCCACATGATGTGGAATTTGTCTGCTTATGATAAACCGTATAGCTTTATGTTTATTTACACATCATTGGCCA
Source organism: Erpetoichthys calabaricus (assembly GCF_900747795.2). Taxonomy (NCBI): domain Eukaryota; kingdom Metazoa; phylum Chordata; class Cladistia; order Polypteriformes; family Polypteridae; genus Erpetoichthys; species Erpetoichthys calabaricus. The sequence goes on from NC_041403.2 coordinate 147,772,076, forward strand.
TGCATCTGTCCAGTTATAAATGACGTCATTATGAATGATGTCTAGATTTGCAATAGGGTGGTGCAGTGGTAGTGCTGCTGCCTTGCAGTTAGGAGACATGGGTTCGCTTCCCGGGTCCTCCCTGTGTGGAGTTTGCATGTTCTCCCCGTGTCTGCGTGGGTTTCCTCCCACAGTCCAAAGACATGCAGGTTAGGTGCATTGACAATCCGAAATTGTCCCTAGTGTGTGCTGGGTGTGTGGGTGTTTGTGTACACGACCTGCGGTGGGCTGGCACCCTGCCCGGGGTTTGTTTCTTGCCTTGCGCCCTGTGTTGGCTGGGATTGGCTCTAGCAGACCCCCGTGACCCTGTAGTTAGGATATAGCAGGTTGGATAATGGACGGATGGATTTTCAATACACCCAGTCATCTGCTGAGCCACCTAATTTAGGAGTTATCTGAAAATTTCACCAGAATGTTGAGAACACCTCAATTTAAATTGCTTATGTGAAATCATTCACTAGCAGCATTAGACTTGCAATGTTTGGCTCCATGGAGACACGTTAAGTTACTGGACCGAATGAAGCATTTTAGCTCTTAATCATAACATAATAACCACTATTGAAATATAAAGTGTGAGTCAGACTTTTAAAATAATTTATAATTATCTTCATGCGATTTCATTAAAGTCATCAGCTGTAGTCGGTAGTTTCGAATGAGCTAATGGCCTCATGGCATGCGTGGAGAAGGGTGTGGAGTTTTTTGAAGTGTTGCCTAAGGACGTAATTGATTGATTTTAAAGCTGCCCACTAACAGCAGTTCTACCACCCTGACCTGGAATCTTTCTTCTTTGTTTTTAGCAGTTATTTCTGTGAAATGACTACATCAACACATACGATAGTCTTGACTACCCTGGAGGCATTCAGTTCTGCCATATTCAGTTGTGATTACACCCACTGCCCTGGACATGAACCTGCTAACGTGAGTTTGTTTTTGTTTTTTTTTTAATATGGTGGTTCAATTTTACATTTCGAGGTTGTAGGAAGCTGAATCCTATCCTGATAGAATTTAGTTTCTGTCCTATTAGTAATGTCGTACAAAAATCACAAAAACAGTTTAGTTCCCAGTTCTGATGGTGCATTGGGTTAGGTGATTTTTGTGTGCCAGTCAGTATGTGTGTATGTTGCTTATAAAATCCTACACCCTTTGACCAAGCTGAACCAAATTCTGCATACTTACTCTCTAGGACAGGGGTTCTCATTTTGTTTTTTATCTAGCAACGCAATTTTGCCTTTTGTATGTCTTTTGCATCATCCATGGGATCCATCCCCCTTGAGGAACTGTTGCCGATCGTTGCCGTTGCCGGGTGGGGCATCACCCTTGGAGAATCGCTATGTAGTAATATTCGGGGGGGTTCCCCCCTTTAGAATTGACATCATCATCCTGGGGGATTCTTTTTCCACTCTTGCAAGTGGTGATCCATCGCATGGCATTCCATAAATCATTTGCGACATTTCACATTCATTACTGCTGTAATTCATGACTCGGGTCACGACAAACACAGGCTACCATAAAACACAGACACCAATGATTTCATCCCCTTTGTAGCTGCACCCGAAGGTTTTCTTCTGGTACAGATGAGACCACGCTCCGACTGATGTTTAAAGAGTATTTATTTGCTCTCTCTCTCTCTCTTTACCGCTCTCAAACACCGTGAAAAACTAAAATACAATAAAACTAGTAAATTAAACAATTAATGAATTACACAGGTGTCAGGATAACAAATTAAACATACCGTGTGCGCCTTCTGACCAGAAATTCAGTCTTTATTACAGTCTCTCTGATACTTCACTTCTTCTTATCTTATTAAAACTAAACAGCTCAGCATCCATTAAGCGTGTCACTATGTGCATTTCCGCTCCACCTCCGACCTTATCATGTGACCACTGCGCCCTTCCGTTCAGGCCAACTTTGCAAACTTATGTACAAATACATTGATTATAATATAAATAAAATTACAATTAGAAAAGCAATTATTATCAACAATAAGATTGTACCACGACTATATGATATACAATATAATTTACAAAATATATTTTACAAATTCAAACACTAAATTTACATATATATTATACACACATATATTTTGCGACAGCTACACCCTTGATGCATGAAAAATGTAGGTACTGTTTCTTTATTAACCAATTTTGACCAAACTTGGTACCTGTGGGGTTTCTGGATCACTGAAATGGGTCACATTTTTGTTTCTATTGTTTATAAAAGTTTTTCCTGTCTGTTGTATGATAGATATGATCGAACACTCCATCGTCGATAAGGGATGCTCTTACAATAAAGGTGTATGAGGGTGTGAGACACAAAAAACACAAATCAGTGCAAACATTGCTTCGGAATAGTTCGGGTATCACCATGTGGTCACATAGGCACAATAGATAGATAGATAGATAGATAGATAGATAGATAGATAGATAGATAGATAGATAGATAGATAGATAGATAGATAGATAGATAGATAGATAGATAGATAGATAGATAGATAGATAGATAGATAGATAGATAGATAGATAGATAGATAGATAGATAGATAGATAGATAGATAGATAGATAGATAGATAGATAGATAGATACTTTATTAATCCCAAGGGGAAATTCACATTTTCCAGCAGCAGCATACACGTTCTAAAGATAATTGCACGGCCATTTTATTGTAGTAGCATAGACAGCTCTTTTTCCAAGCACACCAGATTGGCTGCTGTTTTCTGACATCAGCGGCTGAGGTTTTCACTCAGGGGTGCTTCCTCCCCAAGAACAGTTGCCTTACTGGGATTTTAACTCTCTTTTAGCAGATTACTTATGCATATCTGGAGTACTCTCTTCTGATTTTACCATCATTGGGAGAAACATTTTCCTCTTCCACTGTCTCTGTTGACCTCTGCACACGCTCCATATCTGCCCTCATCTCGGGCAGCGACGAGCCCTTTTTGGCCAGAGAATGTCAGCCTCTTTATCAAGTTTTGGGGGACGCCTGATGAACCACAGCAGACTTCTTAGAAACTACCGGACTTAGGATATAGACAGTCGAGGAAGATGAAGCATGGGCACTTCAGTGTCAAACGCAGTCACTATGAGCTTGAAAGTGCTCACACATACAGTATTAGATGTGCTTTTAAGCTTATTGTTAATTTTCCCACTTGTTGGTCATTAAGCTATAACTGTTTTCTTGCCGTGTCTCTTCTCCCATTCCTTATCATTAATAAGCCCCTCTGTCCTTCTACAGACAGAACAAATTTTATATTTAAAACATATTGAAATTATTCAAAACTGAGCAATCTAACATTAAATATAAAAAAACATTTTTCTGAAACTATTAGCATACTAGTTTAAGAAACTTAACAAACTTACTTTCTTCCCAAAAGGTGTACAGGCTTTGTCCAGTTTTGATACTTTTGTCTGGAGTGCCTTTCAGCAGCACTGCTTACATCACTAAAATTAAACTTTTTGGAAGTAAAAGCTGAGAGGTGAGGTAAACACAGCCCATCGCTGGCTCACAGCATGCAGGTTTACCCATTGATGCGTCACATCCAAACTTTGTGAAAAGGACTAAATCCTCCTCCAGATCTGTTTCTGGTCCCTGCCCACACATGTGAGAAGACGATAGATAACCAATACCATCTGTCACTAATCACAGTCTGCGCTTTCCCCACAATCTAGATTTTTACCATTTTCTGACACTACTCCATTGAATAAACACAACATCGGGCAACAGATTCCAATTAAAGAGTGTCTCCCCAAACTTTTCATGTTAGTTTTCAATGTACTCAACCCGTCTCTTGTTTCTGATTTTCCTCCACCATCCTGAAAGTGAGGCTAATAATAATGATTTCCATATTATTGAAAAAAAACATCATGTTGAGATGAACATATTCCACGACTCTACTCTATGTTTCTATTTTACTGTTTCTATTTTTAGATTCAAGAGCACTGTGGTTATTCTTCTCTCCATTATCACTTTGCATCTACCGTTCTACAAGATTCCATCCTGTCTAATTTTAGAAAACAGATTGGTTCAAGTCCCAACTGTGCTCCACTTGGCATCTTGGTTCTTTTCTGTAACTGAGTTTAGTATTTAATTTGGCGAACCATGCCATGTTCCTTGACTGGCTGGTGAAATGTGCTTGATGAACAGGCTCTGGCTCCTCATGGTTCACCTCACATTTAGCCCTGACTCAATAGATTCTCTCCCTATAAGACCTCAATAGATGTCAATACCGGGTTTACTCCATGAACTCCTTTAGAAATTGTCTTTGTCCACTTCTCTTTGCTTCGTTTTTGGACCCGCCACACATTTCTTTATCACTAGAAGGACATAACTGTGCCATGATTACTTGTTTTATATTGTACATGTTGTTAGGTTGTTTAGGATTTTGTGTTCAAAAGAATGAATTTTGAACGCTCTGAAATGACATCAGTCAGTATGACAAATCCCTCACATGTGTGCCGTTCAACTTGTTGTGCAGGACTTTCATTTTTTTATCAATTGTTGGACCATATTTTATGCAGCCTTATGTTAAAGAATAAACCAATAGATGTGTTGAGCAGAAATGATCAGAAGGTCTTGACGTTGTGTGTGCCACATCAACCAACCTAATGTTGGGGTCAAAGTTACTCCTTTTCACAAAGCTTTGAAAAAATGGGGATCCGTAATACAGGCATGTAGAGTGTCGCTGTGTGCAATTTTGAGGTTGCTCATCACAAATATGATATGTTTTCGATATTTAATTCTTTACCGGTGGTTGTACCCCTCTATGAGCCACTCCTAGAATGTTTAAAGCAAACATAACCATATAGTTTGTAAGAGCCAGTCTTAGAAATTTAACGTTGATGTTAAATTCACATCTGATTTCAATAAAACATCAGTTTCTCATAGTTACTTAGAATATGGTATAGTCTTTTACCCCATGAAAGTTACCATGGAAAAGAACGTTCTTTGCTTTATCTGTACAACTGTGTGTTCATCAAGCCAGTTAGGAAATGGTTTCACTGCTAGCATGGACTGTTAGATAAGTTTGCAAATAGGAGATGGCATACGGTTTTCTGACCGTACTTAACGTTCTTCGCATAATACGTCAGTATGACCAAACATAGAGAGAAATGAAACAAGATAAATGAGCCTTAAACAGAATTTTTTTTTTAACTTAGAACATTTCTTTTGTTCTGTATTTTTGTGTGAATTGTTTTGCTATGAAATTTTACTAAAACATTTAAAATAAAGATATTTAGTCTGTGGAATTATTTGAACATGCGTCACACTATTGCTAGAACTGTCCTGTGAAGCAAACTAAAAGCTGCAGAACTTTGGTAGTTTAGGACAAACCCAACTACATAGGTTATCATTTTTGACTAATTTTAGGTCAGTTGTTTCTACTATAGTCAATATATAGACACTTATATATAATCAATTTAGGCACTTTAAACATTCAAATTGATTCACACATTTTAAATATTTCAAATATTTCACACTACTATTCTTATTTATTATGCACTTCTACCTCATGAAGTAAAACATTGTATTTTTTATGAACACCCTGAATTAGGTCAGCTTATGCTAATTTAGATTTTTTTCCTTTATTTTGGTGAGATCATCACACTGAAATTCTGGACTTTTGCTGTTTACTGCTGCCACAGATTCTTTGTTGGGCATTGGGCTTAGATGATCGGTTGAAAATCTTGCAGCTCTGTGGTCTGCAGGGTGGCAACAAACAGCTGCCTGTGCAAGATACAATCCGCTATGACCTGAGAAAAATGAAAATAGCTTAAATGGTAAATAAAAGATTTTTGGTTATCAGTCAACAACAACAACAACATTTATTTATATAGCACATTTTTATACAAAAAAGTAGCTCAAAGTGCTTTACATAATGAAGAAAAGAAAAATAAAAGACAAAATAAGAAATTAAAATAAGACAACATTAGTTAACATAGAAAAAGAGTAAGGTCTGATGGCCAAGGGGGACAGAAAAAACAAAAACAAATTCCAGATGGCTGGAAAAAAAAAAAAATCTGCAGGGGCTCCAGGCCACGAGTCGACCAAGTGAATGTGACAATTTCTTCATTTATCAGATACTAGCCATCCTCCCCGGCTCCGCCGGCCCAGTAGTGAAACAGGACAGAGAGGAGGGCCCTGCCCGCCTCCCCACTTCTGACGCCATGCTTCCCCCACCCTTCAAACTGCAGCCTCTGTCTCGGATTAGTGCGAATATATCACTCTTGCAAGTGAACTATGATTCTTAGCGCGATGAGAGAAGTCGCAAAATCAAGCAGAATCTAAATCTGTTAAGTAGTTCTCTTGTTCGCTAGCTAAATGGAGTTAAAGAACGCCCCGAGACTGGCGCGTGAGTAAGGATGGCCCCGTCCCCCTCCCCTCGGCCTGCTGCGTCTCTCTCAGATTCGCGCAAATAAATCAGTACCACAAGCGAATTATGATACATAGCGCATTGAGAGAAGTCGCAAAATCTAGTGGAAGGTTCAAGCAAATTATATAAAAACACCCGATCTAAATCCATTAAGTAGTTCTCTTGTGAAAAGCGGACAGACAGACAGACGTTGGATTTTATATATATAGAGCGGTAGTGCTGTTTTATGTGATTCAGTGATGCCCTCTGAGAGGACGCTGATTTATATGCTTTTATCTTTTCACGTTTTGTCCATCATAGTGCCATTCGCTCAGACCATATGAGGAGATTGTAACACATTCAGGATTTCATTGCATCTCAAAAGCATCTGTATTACACCATAGTAAATCAAACAAGAAGATTGTGGGTACGACTGTGTCTTACTCTTATAAAGGACTTCCTGTGTTTGCTTTGCTCTTCCAGCATTATATTACAGAGTATTGCGTGCAGAGTTCTATTACACACTCATAAAGGCCTGTGTGGTTTTTTTCCATAGTTAGTGTCATAGTCTTCCATTAAATAAGACAGTAGTAGTGTATACGGCACTTTTGTCTGGTTACTCTGGTTTTGGTCATATTAAATATTTTCTTATAGAAGTTCATTGTGTGTGTTTTGCTCTTTGCTGAGCCCGTTTGCATTTAAACTGTTCAGTTCTGTATTTGTTTTATTGCTATTATTTAACATTGTTTTGGTAACATCACTGTGTTGCCATTTTGCTGGTGGTTTGTCACATGATTGCTGTCACATTTGTGCCCCACCCCACCCCACCCCACAGGGCTATGGCTATGTTGTTGGTGTCTGTTCCCATGGTTCCCTTGTGACTGCTGACTCATGACTCATAACGTAATTACACCAATTTAAAATGCAAGTGTACTAATGCAGGTGTCCAAGTTAACTGGATAAATAATTAAAACGTGTGGTAATATAGAGAGGATTAAATGAAGTATTAAAGGATAAGTTTGGTATTTTTCAAGATGAAGTTATTTCTTCACAAGCATGTGTGAAAGCTAGGAGGCGTCATTGAGACCCAAATCCCACACACAAATGCACGAAATCAAGTCAAAGGGTTTTTTTTTTATTACACAGATACCATGTATAACCATAAACAGGTTGTCTCTTCTCTACTCTTCTCCCTCTTCTCCCCACACTATTACTCCTCCAAGACAAGTGTTGCCTTCCTTCCTCCCAGCTCTGAATCAGCAAGCTATGGAAGTGGGCTCCTTTTATGCCGGACCCAGTGATGTGACATGGCCAGTTGGAAGTACTTTCCATGTCATAAGAAATCCAGGAAGGCAGTGTCCTCTGTCGTCCGGCAGGGACCCTTACAGGGCTGCACCTCTGGACTCCAACTCCCATGCAGCCCTTCATGTGTCCAAACTATGACTGTAAATTAGGGACACAACCACCTATTAAACTGGAGGATGAACTGCTCCCTGCCATCCCCATTTGCTGGTTCCTGAAAACTTTGGGCTTCCCAATCAGTCCTGGCAGGGTATTGCCCCAGTTTAGTTCAGGATTCCACCCCTGTCCTATGTGGGATGTCCAACTGTCCTCTGGGGCCTCTATGCATGGTATACTGCATGTGTGTTTGTCACACAAAATTGTGTTTTAAAGTTGAGCACTTTTCATAAATTTAAAGATATACTTTACCTGCACCGGAACTTTATATATGTGGCATGGAGGAAAAGTTTAAAAACGTACCAAATATTTCTATTTTTCAATCCCAGACAGTTGTTGAGTATTAATCTGTGCCTTCCAATGCATGGGATCTGGAAATAATTGTTTTATCATATATTCCCTTCTCATGGTAAAGATATGTTTTCACTGTTGTGAATTCTCACATAAATATTGAAGTAAATCAAAAAAAACAAAAAAACAACCACGTGGCACAAAAAAATTACTGTGATTTGGTCTTTCGAGAGGAAACATCCGGTCGTGAAAGGAAGTTGCGCAGATTGACTAAGAGCTGAGCTATCAGTCTTCTTTTAAAATGGCTCATAATATCGATGTGTGTTTTTGTTCAAGAATGGCATGTATAAACTGTTTTACAATGTGTGTGCAATCACAAGACATGTACTGTATCAATACTCGACAACTGTCTTTGCTTGAGAAGTGGAATGGATTTTGTAAATTTTAAGCTTTTCTTCTGTGCTCCAGAGCATAAAATGTAAAGTGAGAGTGTAGGCCAGGTATTTTTTGAAATTTATAGGAAGCACTTAGCTATTAAACCCAGCTTTACATTGCAAATGCATACTGTATATACTATTACATTATATTATCAAAAATCATTAATAAAATGTAAAATATACAATAAATAATAAATAATTACATAAAAGACTGATTGTGCCACTCTCTGCAGAGTTTTGTGGTCCTGCCGTTCCCAAACCAGGCTTAATACACCCTGTCAGATTACTTTCAATGGTGGACGTGTAGAGAGAGGTTGGCCGCACCCACCATATGACGAACCACACGGATTGGGACCTGAGTGCAGCCATGCAGCGGGTGACACTTCTGCGCCCCACTAGAAAAGTGTGAGGTTTTTATGGTGGCTGGAGTGCCAACCCTCAAGATTTCCCTGTAAGTTGAAGGACTTTCTTGCAGGGCTGGATGCAGGTTAACGTCATACCCAGGACAAAGCAATTGCAGGTCAATGGCCTTGCTCAGGAGCCCAAGGAGTAGAGTCACTTCGGATGTTGATGGGATTTGAACTGTCAACCTTCCAATTGCTGGGACAGATCCCTAGCTTTAGAGCTACAAATTGTTTAATAATTTGGGAGGGCAGCCTGAAGTTCCTGAGGTGTCTAAACTGGTGAAGACATTGTCGTGCCTTCTTTACCAAGGTGTTGGTATGTTTGGACCAGGTAAGGTCCTCTGTGATGTGGACACCAAGGTATTTGTAACTGTCCACCATTAATACAGTGGGGCTGGAAGTGCCTCTGCTGCTCTGTTTTCTCCCAAAGTCCACAATCATCTCCTTTGTCATTCTGACATTCAGGAATAGGCTGTTCACCTGACACCATTGTGACAGACTCTGCACTTCATCTAAGTGAGCCCGCTCATTGTTGTTAAAATTCAGGCTTACCACGATTGTGTCATCAGCAAACTGGACATTGATGTTAGAGTACATCCAGCTGTGCTGTCATATGTGCAGAGGGAGTACAGCAGTGGACTCAGAACACAGTCATTCATTTATTCATTCAGGCCATTCTTTATTTAAAATATGCAAAAACAGAGAATATAAGGAAGGGGCAAATATTTAGACCATCAGCTATTGACAGTCCTTAGGCTCCAGTGGAATTAGTATCTGTTTAAATGTCCCATATTACTTATTAGTTTGTGATTGTATGCACCATCTGTTGGAATGAAAAATCCACTGCATTGTACAGGGTGGTCCAGATCTGATTATGCAACTGTTCGACTGACAACCGTCTCGCAGGGAAGGTGGTGCCATCTATTGGCAACAAAAATAATTTTAAGTGTGCTGGGCAGGTGCTGTGAATTCTCTATGTAATAAACTTAGTAAGTTATAGCATAATGAAAATTACATAATTAGATCTGGACCACTATATTCATACATATAGCAATCACCTTGGAATGGGTATATGGAAAAATCAATGTTCACCTGAGTGCAGTGCAGAAATTAGGTTTTTTTTGAGATGGGTTGTATCAAGTGTGTTCAAGTGAGACTCAAATACGTCCAGTTGATATATGGCATGTGCAGGGCCGGTGCTATCATTAAGGCGAATTAGGCATTTGCCTAGGGTGCAGATTATATGGGGTTTTGACCCAGCTGCTCCTGTTAGCTACCATACAATTGGTTGGTACAGTAATAAGCTTGGCCTAGGGTGCAAAATAACCTAGCACCAGCACTGGGCATGTGTTTCATCAGAGCCTCTTCACTAATACTTTTTACTTAGATTAAGACGAGAAAAATATCAAATAAGTGACGATAATAATATTGAAGGGTTCTCAGACTTTTCTCGCTCTTTATGAGTGGAAGTCAAACTTAACTCCTTTGCAATCCCCAATTCTAAGGTGTGCTCCACCAAATATTGTAATCTGTCATGGACAACTGATCTTCACCACAGCCATTTATTATCAGTCTATCGGCCTATGATGCTTTAGATAGATAGATAGATAGATAGATAGATAGATAGATAGATAGATAGATAGATAGATAGATAGATAGATAGATAGATAGATAGATAGATAGATAGATAGATAGATAGATAGATAGATAGATAGATAGATAGATAGATAGATAGATAGATAGATAGTTTAATTGGGTTTCCTAAATTTACCTCAAATCAGTGAGTTTGGGGGGTCTGTATGAGTGGTCATGAAATGGGATTGATGCGACCAGTTAATTTTGACTGAGAAACAGATCGTCGTGTTTTGAAAATATACAGACCAATGGAGTTTTGTATTGTATTTCATTTTGGTGTTTTAGCTCTGCTACAGTATTTTAAAGTTCATCTGCAGCTTCAAGGAAGCTCACTTCCAAGTGATGACAGTGAAAACCAACTTTCTCAGATTCCAGGATGCATTAACTGGAAAGATATGTTTCCTCGTAGTATTTTTGGCTGGCTCTGTCCCTACAGTTTCCTTTGTTTTTCTAAAAATAAGCAACAACAACAACAACAACATTTATTTATATAGCACATTTTCATACAAAAAGTAGCTCAAAGTGCTTTACATAATGAAGAGAAGAAAAATAAAAGACAAAATAAGAAATTAAAATAAGACAACATTAATTAACATAGAAAGGAGTAAGGTCCGATGGCCAGGGTGGACAGAAAAAACAAAAAAAAACTCCAGAAGGCTGGAGAAAAAAATAAAATCTGTAGGGGTTCCAGGCCACGAGACCGCCCAGTCCCCTTTGGGCATTCTACCTAACATAAATGAAATAGTCCTCTTTGTAGTTCGGGCTTTTCACGGAGTCACTTGATGCTGATGGTCATACAGACTTCTGGCTTTTAATCCATCCATCATTGTTGGAACATCATGGTGCTTTGGGTAGATGGTGGTGGCGCACGCCACCACCAACAGGACACCGGAAAAGGAAACAGAAGAGAGTGTAGGGGTTAGTACAGATTTTGAATGAATAGTTATTATAATGAATTAGATATACAGAGTATCAGGATTAAATTACAGTGAAGTTATGAGAAGGCCATGTTAAAGTAATGTGTTTTCAGTAGTTTTTTAAAGTGCTCCACTGCATTAGCCTGGCGAATTCCTACTGGCAGGCTATTCCAGATTTTAGGTGCATAACAGCAGAAGGCCGCCTCACCACTTCTTTTAAGTTTTGCTCTTGGAATTCTAAGGAGACACTCAGTTGAGGATCTGAGGGTACGATTTGGAATATAAGGTGTCAGACATTCCAATATATAAGCCGGGGCGAGATTATTTAAAGCTTTATAAACCATAAGCAGAATTTTAAAGTCAATTCTGAATGACACAGGTAACCAGTGTAGTGACATCAAAACTGGAGAAATGTGTTCGGATTTTCTTTTCCTGGTAAGGATTCTAGCAGCTGCATTCTGCACTAGTTGCAAACGATTGATGTCTTTTTTGGGTAGTCCTGAGAGGAGTGCGTTACAGTAATCTAGCCGACTGAAAACAAACGCATTAACTAATTTCTCTGCATCTTTCGATGATATAAGAGGTCTAACTTTTGCTATGTTTCTTAGGTGAAAAAATGCTGTCCTAGTGATCTGATTAATATGCGATTTAAAATTCAGATTACAATCAACGGTTACCCCTAAGCTTTTTACCTCCGATTTGACTTTTAATCCTAATGCATCCAGTTTATTTCTAATAGCCTCATTGTATCCATTATTGCCAATCACTAAGATTTCGTTTTTTTTCTTTATTTAATTTGAGAAAGTTACTATTCATCCATTCTGAGATACAAGTTAGACATTGTGTTAGCGAATCAAAAGATTTGGGGTTATCAGGTGCTATTGATAAATACAGCTGTGTGTCATCAGCATAGCTGTGGTAGCTCACGTTGTGCCCTGAGATAATCTGACCTAATGGAAGCATGTAGATTGAGAAGAGCAGGGGACCCAGGATAGAGCCTTGTGGAACACCATATAGAATATCATGTGTCTTTGAGTTATAATTACCACAACTAACAAAGAATTTTCTCCCTGCCAGGTAGGATTCAAACCAATTTAAGACACTGCCAGAGAGGCCTACCCATTGACTAAGGCGATTCTTAAGAATATTATGATCAATGGTGTCAAATGCGGCACTCAGATCTAAGAGGATGAGAACAGATAAATGGCCTCTGTCTGCATTTACCCGCAAGTCATTTACTACTTTAACGAGTGCAGTTTCTGTGCTGTGATTTGTTCTAAAACCTGACTGAAATTTATCAAGAATAGCATGTTTATTGAGGTGCTCATTTAACTGTATAATGACTGCCTTCTCTAGAATTTTACTTAAGAAAGGCAGGTTAGAGATGGGTCTATAATTTTCAAGAGCAGAGGGATCGAGATTATTTTTCTTAAGTAGGGGTTTAACTACCGCAGTCTTAAGACAGTCTGGGAAGACCCCCGTATCTAATGACGAATTTACTATGTCAACAACATTATCAATAAGCACGCCCGATACTTCTTTGAAAAAATTTGTTGGTATTGGGTCAAGGGCACAGGTGGAGGGTCTCATTTGAGAAATTATTTTATGTAAATCAGGTAAATCTATCCTAGTGAAAGACTTTAATTTGTTTATTATGGGGTACTGGGGTTTAGGAGGATCCTTAGTGTTGGGGAGATATACTATGTTATTTCTAATATCATTAATTTTTTGATTGAAAAATACAGCGATAGCCTCACAGGTTTTACTGGAAGTACTTAGGAGGCATTCCTTTGAGTTACCTGGGTTTAACAGATGATCAATTGTCGAAAATAAGACTCTGGGATTACTAGCATTGTTATTTATAAGCTTAGAGAAATAGCAGCGCCTCTCAAGACGGACTGTGTTATTGTATTCTGTTATTTTAACTTTTAATATTTCATAGTAAATAGTTAGTTTAGTTTTCCTCCATTTACGCTCAGCTCTACGGCATGTTCTCTTTAAATCAGACACTCTTTGGGTCTTCCATGGTATAACAATGCTAGAAGATTTTTTAACTGTCTTTTCAGGTGCAACTAAGTCAACAGCAGCCCTCACTTTAGTATTAAATCTTTCCACCTTACTATTTACATTCTCCTCGCTATTATAGTTGGCACTATAAACGGACTGATTGGTTAGAATGTTTGAAAGTTTTAAAGCTGCTGATGAGTCAAAGAAGCGTTTTTTAACAATATGCTTCTCATGAGTGTTTTCTATCATTATTTCTATATTAAAGAGTAGAAGAAAATGGTCTGATAGACCAATATCAATGACCTGCTTTATATCAACTTTTAGTCCTTTAGTAATTACTAAGTCTAACGTATGACCTGCTTTATGTGTAGGCTGATTAACGAGCTGTCTCAAATCAAAAGAGTCCAGGAGGTTCATAAATTCTTTTACTTTCTGGTCACATTGATTATCTATATGAAAATTAAAGTCGCCGACTATTAAGAGTGTGTCATAGTTCGTAATTAAGATTGACATCAAGTCAGAGAATTCCTCAAAAAAAGACGCGTTGAATTTTGGAGGTCTATACACGGATAATACTAGAACGTGAGAATCTCCCTGAATAATAATGGCGAGATACTCGAAAGACTTGAATTTACCAAAACTGATATTTTTACATTTTAACCTGCTCGAGTAAATGTTTGCTAGCCCTCCACCTCTCTTTCCTTGGCGATCAGCACGAGTAAAACTGTAATCTGTAAGCGGCACCTTTTCCAAAAATACACACATGCTATTGTTTCAATCTTTTCTGCTCTTCATTTATTTCATGTGGTCTTGTCTGTGCAGTAACTGGGTGGACATGATCACCTGTAATATGCACCTAACAGCTTCTTAATTGGGGGAAATTACCTGTAAGCACTAACCTGTCTCGTTGTCCGTATTGTGCCCAGCGTATAAAACCCTCGGGACCCCTAATGGCAGCCTGCACCCCGACTGGGATGGTCTTTCATTTTCACTCCTTTACTTCAACCCCTTTAACCACCAATAAGGGACTTAAAGTGTCCTTTGAGCTATTAATGGACTTCAGCTAGACAAGGAATGATGAATCAAACACTCTGCAACTTTAGTAATCAATAATCGGACAGAGACATGGAGTTTAAGCTTTTACTTAAAAATCTTGTTTATCTACATAATAAGCGCTACAAAGAATTATAAAACCTTGGTGGGCTCATGCGGTGTTCATGCAGTCCCACATGGCAGTTCTTTAACTATGAAAATTTCTAAAATCTTGTTTTTGCTTTGTCATTTTTGAGCTATTGAGTGTTGGGTGATGAGGGGAAGAACAATAATTTAAATAATTTTAGCACAAGGCTGCAACATAATAATATATGAAAAAAATGAAAGGGTCTGCATACTTTCTGAAGGCACTGTATGTATTTAATGGAATCTTTCGGAGTTAACAGTGGTGATGATAGAATAATAGTAGCCAGAAATTTTAAAAAAACAAGTGCCTAACACAGCCATGAACTTGTAATAAGCCAGATGCATTGCTGGTTTTAAATATTTGTATTCACTAAATGATGGAGGCCTGTTTTTCAGTGTGGAAGAAGGCATTCAGCAAACAGGTGAGCTCGGCCTTCCATAGGCCCACAAACTCACTGATAATAACATCCTCATTCTTTTTCATGTCCAGTGCGAAAAACTGTTGTCTCTACATTTCCATCACTTACTGTGATGGTCCAGGTTGGCTCCATGGTTGATCCCATGATCGTCGATAATGAAACCCAGGATGAGCTGGGCAAATGAGGACACACACACAGGTCCTCTAATTACATTGTGATCATTCATAGCTGCGCGCATCGCTTTGGAGGTTTGTGCAGTGTTGTGTCATGGAAGTAATGGTATAATACCTGTTGTCTAATTACTGTGTGATCCAAAACTCTCAATACTCGCAATAAAACCTTACACAACTTGTGATTACAATCTTGTAAAGTTCTCTCGATTATCTGATTTTTTGTTACGGTTACACGACTTTGATTTTTGCCTTGCATTTTGTTTTGTTCCTGGTCCAATTGTCAGCAAGAGTAGGTGTAGAGTGCTTCAAGTGCTTTTACAACAATCAAAATGTTCAAAAAGTGCAGTGCCTCAATTCTTCAGATATAAATAAATTAATACTCCATAAAAGGATGGTGAACAATGGAGGTTAAAATTCCAAATCTACTCACTATATGTAAAATCCTAAGCCAGAAGCGCAATGATTTTGTGCACCGATTTTATGTCACGTTTTTTGTCACACTTTAAATCGGCCTAATTTTGAAACCTACATATATATATTTGGTATCATTCTTTTCAGAATTTATCGAACTTTAATGGGATGTTGTTAGATTTTCAGATTCTTATTCCGTTTCTAATTATAAACTAAAAAATATAGAGAACTCACGTCCCGCAAGACGAGACTTTGTGCCAACAGATTTAACCACGCCCAGGACCGGAAATAAAAGACAAAGAGTAGGACAGCTGCTGTACAGGCTTTTAAATGTTCTAAGCGCTGTGCGAGATGCAGATCACGTAACACGGCAGCAGCAGCAGCAATCCAGCAGCTGATTGAGCAAAGAGGAGGTAAAAAAAACTGTATTTGTTTCCCATTGTATTACCATTTAAGAGAGGGTTTCAGAGGATTGACCGCATCTCCTTGGGGTGCGTTCATCTCCCTTCTTCACAATGTGAGCGGCAGAGACACGAAGTGGCTGGTGTGTAGTGCAGGCTGGGGGAGTTGGCAAGCGAAGCGAGCAGGGGGTGAACCTCCTAGTAAATCCATAAAAAATGAGGTTAAAACTCCCGGCAGGTCATATTCAATAACAGTGAAATGCCTGAATTCAGCTCTCTCAATCTGACGCATCCTCTGCTTGACCCCTGAGGGCCTTGCAGCACAAGGAGACACCTGCCGATATGTCCAGTCAACCATCAAAAAAACCTGGTTTGTGGCTCTCGCTGCCTTTCCCTGACCTTACACAGGAGACCCCATGAGCCCTGCTGCTACTCCTGCTGCTATTCCCTGGCAACTACTCCAAGCGCATGGATCCAGAGGACCTTACGGAACAGGAGTGATCCTCTTCAGTCCCGTCGAGTACTGGCCACACGCTTTTCTCTTTGGGACTCACATCTGACCAGCTGCCTCTATTCCACAACAACAAGGCCTCTCCCAATCCTGCCTCTCGATCTCCTTCCCTTTCCCTTCACCTCCGTACTCCCTCATTTTCTATTGTCTCCTCTCCCCTCATTTCCTATGCAGGCTCCCTTTTATTCATCGATCGGGTGCAAGTGCTGCAGTCACCTGCATCGAGATTTTAAATGAAGCACTTGACCGATCCACTCACATTTGAGTGTGAATGCGTGATCAGCCAAGGACCCTAATCAACCTCGGAACAGCATGTGAACCTTACCACATGCATCTGCACCCACCTGAAGCCTGCACGCTCCTGAGCTTTCTTCCATTTATTTACTTAAAACACATAACACCATGAACCCCTCTCATCACACCGCCACACACACATTCTTGACCATTCAAGCATGAAAAGTGAGGCCGACACCGAGTTATTGGACCAAACGCTACAAATCTGGCCATCCAGTATGTGTTTATTCTTAAATTCTAACAATAGCATGCATGTATTTTTTAGAAAAGGTAACTGTGTTGTTTTATCAGAAGGATCAGTTTATTTTTAGAAAAATAAATGAAGTTGTAGTGACAGGGCCTGCCAAAAATACTATGAGGAAACTCACCTTTCCAGTTAATTCTTCCTGGAATTTGAGAAAGCTTGTCTTCTCTGTCAGCAATTGGAAGTGAGCTTCCTTGAAGGTGCAGATGAACTTGAAAAACAAGAACTAACATATTAAAATTAAATAAATAAAAAAAAACCTCAATTGCTCCAAACATTCTCAAAGCCTGGCTATCTGATTTTCAGTCACATGACCACTGACACAGACCCCCTAAACTCACTCATTTAGGACAAATTTAAGCACCCAATGAATTCATCACAGACTGACAATAAATGTGTGTGGTGAAGACCAATTGTCCATATCAGGTTACGAAGGAGCAAACCTCTCCTGTGAATTTATTGTATCATTTATTGTGTCATCATTGCTTATCTGCAGAAGAATGACATGGACAAGGAATGTGACAAATGAGAGAAGGCTATTCAGTCAAAGCTTATTTATTGTGGTTAGCTAATGGCTGTTATAATACAGAACACTTTCTAAATGTTTATTTCTTTACTTCTGTCACTGCTTATGGAGGGTTATTTAGTTATTTGGTTAAAATCAAGTTTTTGCTCTCGTTTTGCCACATCACCATTGCATCATCTTCTGCATGACACCATTTTGAGATCCTCTAGTTACATTGCGAACGTCCATTGCTGCACGTGTGGCTTTGGAGGTTTGTGCAGTGTTGTGTCATAGAAGTGACAGTATAATACCTGTCATCTAAATACTGTGCGATTGAAGACTTTTAATAGCGTTAGTAAAACCTTACACTACGTGTGATTACTTTCTTCTAAAGTTCATTCGGTTCTCCAACCTTTTGTTACAGTTACACAACTTTGATTTTTGCCTTGCATTTTGTTTTATTGCCGGTTTAATTGACTTCCTGGTAATCGAGCCCTGCTTACCCTCTTTGACTACGTTCATCTCCTGGTCCCGTCTTATTTACTTCAGCCCTTACGGCTTGCCAGTTTCTCGACTCGTCTTAGTTGTCCCAATATCTGATTCACACGTGTTTTTGAAAGCTGTCAGAGTTTCTTCTTCCACTCACTACATGAGTTGGTGGTTTACTCCAGATTCTCACAACTCTGCTCCCTGGCTCCAGTCGTAAATTCAGCCCCCTTAAGTAATCGTGTGTTCTGTTCAAAGAAGGGCTGTGGAGTCGATAGATAATTCCTTCGACTCCGACTCCTTAGTTTCCGGTACTTCTGACTCTGACTCTGACTCCTCTGTATTTAATATGCTAATGTATTTTCCATGTTGATTGAAGGAAGGCAACATATATGTCATTTAACCACAGAACTACTGCCTAGGAAGCTGACTCTCTACCGTATTGGCCAGTTTAAATACAATACAATACAATACAATTTATTTTTGTATAGCCCAAAATCACACAAGAAGTGCCACAATGGGCTTTAACAGGCCCTGCCTCCTGACAGCCCCCCAGCCTTGATTCTCTATGAAGACAAGGAAAAACTCCCAAAAAAAACCTCTATAGGGAAAAATGGAAGAAACCTTGGGAAAGGCAGTTCAAAGAGAGACCCCTTTCCAGGTAAGTTGGGCGTGCAGTGGGTGTCAGAAGAAGGGGGTCAATACAATACAATACACAGAACAGAACAAATCCTCAATATAGTATAAAAATAAAAATTTTAGAACTACGGAGCAGAATTTAACAGTAGATGATATCACATAATAAGATTTGGATATATTTAGAGTCCTGGAGACCTCATCCATCAAATTGCCTCCCCCATTTGGCCATTCCAGGACTGAAACAGTGCTGGGCCAGCCAATCCGATGAAAGGACCCCTCTTTCCCACAATTCCTGTGATCCTCCATCAGGGATGACTTTACCTTAGGCAGGCAAACCAACTTGACAGGTGGGCTGTGGCACAAAGTGCTACATTTGAGTACCGAGAAGAGAAAGAGAATAGGTGAGGGTTATTATCCAATTGTAACTATCATGTTACTTATGTTTTAGTGCTAATGACTAACAGCAGAGATGCAGTCTGTACAGTTAATCAGCAGCTCTAGTCAGGATATGCTAAACTGAAGTAGTGAGTCTTCAGCTGAGATTTAAAAGCTGAGACCGAAGGGGCATCTCTTATAGTAGCAGACAGACCATTCCACAATTTAGGGGCCCTGTAACTAAAAGCTCGACCTCCCATTGTTATTTTATTAATCCTTGGAACCATAAGCAGACCGGCATCTTGAGATCTTAATGTGCGCTCTGGTTTGTAAGTCATGATAAGTTCAGACAAGTAAGCCGGACCTTGGCCATTTAATGCTTTATATGTTAAAAGGACGATTTTGAAATCTGCCCTAAACTTAAGCCAGTGTAAGGATTTAAGAGCTGGAGTTATGTGTTCCTATTTTCTTGTTCTTGTAATAATTCTTGCAGCCGCATTTTGGATTAACTGGAGGCTGTATAGAGAACAGTTTGAACATCCAGTGAACACCGCATTGCAGTAGTCAATCCTACTAGAGATAAATGCATGTTTCTCAGTTTATTTAGAAAGTGCCTTAATTTCCTAACATTTTTAAGATGGAAGAAACATGATTTGGACAACTTTGTAATATGTGCTTTAAATGACATGC
This sequence comes from Erpetoichthys calabaricus, assembly GCF_900747795.2. Classification (NCBI taxonomy): domain Eukaryota; kingdom Metazoa; phylum Chordata; class Cladistia; order Polypteriformes; family Polypteridae; genus Erpetoichthys; species Erpetoichthys calabaricus. The sequence goes on from NC_041403.2 coordinate 147,791,938, forward strand.
TAGAGTCAAAGATAACTCCTAGATTAGTGGCTGATTCAGTAAAATTAATGGGGATTCTAACTGAGTTAAATGATGACAAAATATTATTATGATCAGTGTCATTCCCTCCAACAATTAACATCTCTGTTTTATCTGTGTTTAAAGACAAGTAGTTCTCATTCTATCTGTCTAATTAAAGACAACATCGGAGAAACTTCATTTGATTTAAATGAAAAGTATAACTGGGTGTCATCTGCATTTGAGTGAAAATTAACATTATGTTTCCTAATGATAGATCCCAGTGGAAGCATGTAAAGTGAAAACAGTAAAGGTCCCAGTACTGAGCCCTGCAGGACACCATATTGAACTTCTGTGTATAATGATGGAGTACTGTCAGCACATTTCTGTACATATTGGAATCAATTTGATAAATAAGAACTAAACCAAGCAAGCACGCCTTGTAAGCCCAACATCGTTTTCTAGCCTGTGTAGTAAAATAGAATGGTCTATGGCAGGGGTGGGCAGATTCAGCCCTGGAGGGCCGCAGTGGCTGCAGGTTTTTGCTCCAACCCAATTGCTTAATAAAAAGCCCTTATTGCTCAAGTAACACTTCAGCTTCACTTTAGTTGTCTCGCTCGTTAAGATTTTGAACCTTTACTGCTTATTTTAGTCTTAAACAGCTGTATTCTTGGTTTTTAATTGCTCCTAATTAGCAATACCATGCAAATGACAAAAGAAACCAGCATTTCTCCATTTAACTTGTTTTCATTTACACCTGTGTGTATTTATCATGCACTAGTTGGTTTAATTAAATACTTGGAAGGAAAGTGAAGAGAAAAAAGTGAAGCACTGAGAATTACTCATCTGTTTTAGACTTCAAATCATTTGGATGATATCCTTAGAAAGGAAAATAAATCTAGGATATGAGAATGACCTGACATGGCAGAGTTAAAGCACTAGCAAGCCATGCAATTAAATAATTGACAAGGATTGGTTTTTAATTAAGCAACTGGGTTGGAACAAAAACCTGCAACCACTGCGGCCCTCCAGGACTGAATCTGCCCACCCCTGGTCTATGGTGTCACATGCTGCACTTAAGTCCAACAACATAATAACAGTGGAGTTTCCTTCATCAGAGGATATCAGAATGTCGTTTACAACCCGCGTTAGTGCCGTTTCTGTATTATGACCAGTGCAAACAAAAGACAAGAACCCCTGAACACACATCAGGCCATAGCACAGACCTCCACCTACATCATTACACTTGTTTACACTCAAATGAACTTGTTAAACACATTATATCTGAAATAAAATGAAAACACGTTTTGTAATGTACCATAATCCAGATTACAATATGTAAATGTCAGGTTGTATAATAGCTCATCTGAACTTCACACTAGTAGTAACACAACTATGCACTGGGCTTTAATCTTACATCAGAGAAGTACTTAATTATGACTATTGTTTGTGAAATGGGACATTTGAACTTTCTGTATTTTTTTTTCATTACAATTTAAATTTTCTAGGAGTCGGAGTTGGTACATTTTTGCTGACTCCAACCCCAACTCCAGGTACTCAAAATTGTCTCCGACTCCGACTCCACAGCCCTGATTCAAAGGAGCCCATTGTTAGTAAGAGATTCTATTTTATCATTTAAAACGTCTATCTACGGTGCTGCACCTTCAAACCAACTCATCTCTTCATCCATCTGTGTGTGGAAAAGAGCATTTGAAATAGCAATAAGGTCTCTCCAGTACCACAGCTGAAGGGCCTCCTTCATATCTCAGGATTTTCCATTAGTTAATTTAAAGAAAAAACAATGAATGGATGGATTCAGAAAGGAAGAAATAACAACCAGTAACAAACCCAAATAAAATTAATTGTTTCTAGCCTGTTGAGGTCTGTCTGCAAAAGCATCCAGGTATCTGAGCTATACAAGAGGACTGGGATGATGAGTAAAACGAATTCAAAAGAAGTTCATTAGCAGCAAAAACAGGTCACTAATTAAGAAAAGGGTTAGAATGAAAATGTGCAGCCACTGCGACCCATTCAGGACTGAAGTTGGAGACGCTTGGTCTACAGTATGTCATACCCATTTTCGTGAATTTTCCTGTGGACAAAGATATACTTTTGTAAACGACATGTAAATTCTAGTGTGGCTGTAGATGGTTTTCACTTAAAAATGCTGAAGTGTGGATAAGGCTTAAGTAATTTCAAATGTTAAGCTTGTCTTTTGTTGTTTAAATGTATGGATTTTTTGTCACTTCTTTCCTTTTTTTTCAAGAAATTTCTTACTTTTCAATTCAATATGCAGGTGGTCCTTGGGTTACGACACAGTTCCGTTCCTACAACAGTTATGTAACCTGAAACACACCCTAGCCTAAGTCACTTACCTATCCTAACACATTTGAAATATCATAATCTATAACACAGGTGTCGAACTCCGGTCCTCGAGGGCAACAGTGGCTACATGTTGTCATTCTAACCATCTTCTTCATTAGTGAGCTGTTTTTACTGCTAATTAACTTCTTTTGCTTTAGTTTTAATTAACTTGACTCAGGCCCCTTAGTTGTCTCTTTTTCCTTAATTAGTAGCCAAACAATAATGAGACATCAAACAAGCCACCATATGGCAGAAAAAACAGAAAAATCAAAAGATTTGGAAATGTCTGCTGTGGCAGAATGAGTGCAGCAACAAGCCATTGAATTAAATAACGGGTTTAATTAACAGCAAGAATCAGCTTCTCATTAAGAGAATGGTTGGAGTGAAATTGGTTGGAGTTTGAAATCCCAGTTTAGCTGGTCATCTTATTTCTGTTTGGCTGTCATTTAATGAAGAAACAAAGCAATTCAGAGAACTGAATCCTTAAAAACAGGGCTATTAAAATGAAGGGAAAAGGAGTTAATTAGCAGTGAAAACTACTCACTGATTAGGAAAAGGGTTAGAATGAAAACCTGTTGCCACTGCGGCCCTCCAGGCCTGGAGTTCGACACCTCTGATCTAGAACATAAAAACACAGCTAAGCCACATAAAAAGGAAAAGAACATAAATACACTGTATTGTACACTGTACTGTAGTAACAGAAAAAATGGACAAAAAATGAGTATTAAAAAAAATTCCTTACCGTTATTCCTTCTCATCTCTTTACAATGTCTAATTTCACTTCCATCATGATGGCTTTCCTCTTCTTTGAAGCACAACCTTCTGAAGACTGACTTTCGTTTAGGAGCCATGATAAGGGCCAAAAAGTCACCAAACAAAACAACACAAACGGAACACTTGTGCCACGTACAACCAAACCAGTTCGCCCATATACTGTAGTCTGTAAGTAAGCTGAAACACTCACGTCTCAATTTTTTTATGAGAGTGAGCGTTGTAAACTCCGAGACGGTGTAACCTGTGGATCCCCTGTATATTTTTTAGATTGCACCTGCCTGTTTCCATTCCATTTGTTTAAAGTGTCTTATCTGGGGCTCATTTTCTTACGTACGCTCGCGCCTCTTTGCTCACAATGAGGTGACTGTACTCATGGTCGGTGTTATCAGTGTATTGTGCTTTGTATCATTTCATTCTTTTTTTGTTTCTCTTACAGAAACACAAACCAAAAACCAACAATGGAAGATCCTTCAGCAGTCAAGGAAAAAATCAGCAAATTGCTCTTCATTGATTGTCTCTGTTTCTTGGAGTTTACATCCTAGATGGTTTCCTTTGTTCATTTGTATTCATTTTAAAATGATGAAAATATTCTGGTAATTTATATCTAAAATGAATCAAACAAAACTGGAAAATCATAAGACAGCACAAAATAAAAGTCGTCATTCAAGGGAAACAAATGCAGCTTTAGAAGGCCTCTTTACAACATTTGACTTGTGTGTTGCTTGCAATATTTGTGTTAAAAGGGAAAATGATGAAGTCTGTGTCTTAAGGCCTGTGGGTCACTCGTGCAGACATGAAGTGCTCTTGGCCAAACTGCAAGCAGATGGACAGAAATGGAAGTGTATCAGTCGTCGGCCAAAGTTTCCGAATCCTTCTAAATATGAAGTGTGCTGGTATTATAATGCCAAAACAGGATGCACAAAGCACAAATACAACTGTACCTTTGCTAGAAGTCAAGAGGAAGCCCAACTCTGGACGTTTTGGAGAAACCACAATTTGACTTATGGAGATTTTATGCATTGGATGATCAAGAAACAAACAGTGGCTAATAAAGTAGGGGTAAGAATATTATCAAGTGAAGCTGAAAAAATCATACAGGAATTTGGGGGCCAATTCCAAGAGGTGTGCTACTTCTGCTTTTACAATTCTCCTCAACAAATTTCAGCAAAAGGATGGGATATGCATTGTGCTTCTGAGATGAGACATAAATGGAGTCCTCTGCTGGTCTGCAGACTCATGCGGGGTCTTAGGGTGAGGTATCATGAAATTAGACCACTTTCTTCTCACTGTAACCTTTACTGCAGTCATGTCAGGCGAGGGATGCAGTGCTGGCACGATGCAAATGACTGTAAGTCGGCTCACAGTGAAGTTGAAATGAGTGTTTGGAAAGCAGAGGCCAGCGGAAAATTAAACCGATTAGAGCTGATTACTTTATCGCAGAGATGGGATCCTCCAACACAATCCACCTCAAAGATTCACTGTAAAGCTTGTTTGTTGACCTTCTCGACTCACGACAGCTTTACTAAACATTGTTCTTCAGTGGAACATGCATCAATGATCAGTGAGGACCCAGTTATGGACTGGAAGTATAGACCACCACCCGTCAGTGGAAACTTTGCAATTTGCAAAAGGTAATTAAGAAATAGACAGTAATGACAGTGTGTTTCTATGTGGAATTTATAAGAGCTAATTGACGTAGCTGTATAGCTAATTGATATAGTTCTGTGGATTGTTAATTTGCTCTTTCTGTGAATGAAGAAAAGCAATGACAAAACGCGTCTGGTAAGATATTATATTATATAATAACTAGCTGTGTAAGCCCATGCTGTAACAAGCCTGGGGTCCTAGAAACTATTGAAATCATCAGAAAAAAATGAAATGTAGAGATGTCAGGTAATTGAAAGGAACTACGCTGGGCATCTCTCTCCTAAGAGGAATCGTTTTGCCAACGCGCTCGCCTTGCTTGTGTGTTAGCAATGGGAAGAAAAGTAAAAGGGATACAGTTTTGCCGAAATGTGCTCGTCTCGCTTGCGTAAGAGTTTCTCTCTTTTCTTGGTGGTTTTTCTTTGGAAGCAGAGTCGCTTTCTTCTTCCGATTCATTAACTGGCAGCCGCCTTTCCGGCTCTCTGAGCTTCATGCTGTAGTAGCCTTGCACTTCAGGGCCAGACAGACAGACACACACACTTCCACGAGTAGAAATTTAGTTTTCTGTTTCCTCGGAGGTGGAGCCCTTACCCCAACTCTGCCTCTCACTTCCAGGCCAGACAGACACACACACACTTCCACGTATAGACGTTTATATATAAGATGTGGAATGGGAGACCCGGACACAGACAGGCAGACACGTTACAAGCCATCACCACACGTTTATTTACAACAATACTATTTACAAAGTCCATAAGTGTACCAACCACAATCACCACAGTCCCAAAGTCCAGGCTTCCTTCAGCCTCCTCTCTCTTCGTACTCTATCCACACAGGGCTTCTCTTCGCCCACCTCCTTCTCCGACCTCGTCCACCTCCTCACCCGACTCCAGCCTTGATTGTCGGGAGGCGGACCTTTAAATAGGCAGCTGATTGCCGACCACACCCAGCCACCTGTGACAAAGATAATAATACATTATTATTAATCACTATTGTTCTCATGAAGAAAGGATAATCTATACTAATTAATAAAAGGCAAAGCCCTCACTGACTCACTGACTGACTGACTGACTGATTGACTGACTGACTGACTCATCACTAATTCTGCAACTTCCCGTGTAGGTGGAAGGCTGAAATTTGGCAGGCTGATTCCTTACAGCTTACTTACAAAAGTTAGGGAGGTTTCATTTCGAAATTCAATACGTAATGGTCATAACTGGAACCTCTTTTTTCACAATATACTGTAATGGACGGCAGCTCAATGGCCGTGGGAGGAGGAGTTAAGTGTCACGTCATCACGCCTCCCACGTAATCACGTGAAAAGACTGTGAACGCAGTAGGGACAAATGAAGGAGGAGCCGCAAACAGCGAAGAACAAAAAATTCATTAAACAATTGAGAAGGGAGCAAATGAAGCATACAAGCATGTTCATAAGGGAAACAAAGCGCGGTGTAAAACGTAAGTTTAAATTAAATTTATAGAAACGCTCTCGCTGCGGATTGCAATAACATATTCACGAGATAAAAGTTTAATGAGAAGACACGAAGTATAAATGAACCACACGCCGTAGCGCAACGTTAGGGGCAACAGTTTCAACCATTCTATGATCTGCTTCTTGCAACTGAAAGATGGCACATGGCGGATGTTAGCCGACTTGCTGACTGCAATGTTAGGGGCTTCAACTCTGCCGCTGATGATAGAGATTTGATTCCCGAGAGAGGATGCAGTGAGTGTGTATGCATGATGAGCCCAGAATTAGGGAGAAACACGTGTCGCATACTCTTTGCATTATTTGAAAGTAAACTATTACAACCATTCTATGATCAGCTTCTGGGAACAGAAAGAGGGCACGTGGCGGATGTAAGGCGACTTCCTAACCAACCTCAAGCGCAACCTGGCAGGTAACCATCCATACAGTCAGATTGTGATTCAGAAAACGAATGCCATGAATGTAATTACCACGATCTACATACTGTCAAATAAACGAAACACACACCGTAGCGCGACAGCTGTGAAAAGTGAGGTTCACAAAAAAACAGATCCTTAACAAATTGTTATTGGTATATTTTCGATCCGTTTAAAAAGGTTTTATTTTCTTCTTAAAAAATTAAAAGCAGTACTTCGCTGCAACGAAGCGCGAGAATTTGGCTATATATATCTGCTTCTCACAATTAAAAGAGGTCACGTGGCGGATTTTAGACGACTTCATGACCAAACATAAGTGTTACCTGCCAGGTAGGGTTACCACTTTTAATA